>NW_024429197.1:3415000-3571013 GCF_017639785.1 Mesocricetus auratus | reverse complement strand
CACACACACTGTCTACCTGGTGTTTTCTGCTTGCCAGCTCCTGCCCAGGAATCTGCTTCCTGGGGCTCACAGCCTAGGGGAGGGGCGCAGGCCCTAAACAACTACTCAGGGCACTGGAGAAATTGTGGGAGCTCTCCTTGAAATGAAAGGAACCCCAGGTTCTGAGGTGGCAGCTGTGATTTCTTTGAGCCTTGTGACATCTGCCACAGACAGCTGTTTTCTTTAAAATATTTGTTTTTTGTGTATGTGTGCTGTGTGCATGTGTGTTGCACTGGTGTGTGCATGAGTGTGCTCACGTATGTGTATATGGTGTCTGGTGTCTTTCTCAATCACTCTCTATCTTATATAATGAGAGAGAATCTGGAACCCTAGGATGTGGTTAGTCCAGCTGGACAGCTTGCGTCCAGGACGCCCACCCTCTCTACTGGGGTTCCAGGCATGTTACCCCCACCTACTGGGCACTTGAGTGGATGCTGGGAATCTGCACCCCAGACCTCAGGCTTGCACAGCAGGTACTTATCTGCTGAGCCATCTCCCAGCCCCCACACTGCTGTTTTAATGGGTGTGCCTCACGTTTCCTGTGACTGCTGTGACAGGCCACTGTACCTTGCTGGCTTAGACACTGGCTGGGGAAACTACTAGTTCAAAATCAGTACCTCTGGCTCAAAGCCCAGTGATTTCTCCTGGGACTCTAAGGAGAAGCTTCTTCCAGAGCTGCTGGCATTCCTTGGCTTGTGGTTACATCACTCTCATCTGCAATGGCTGAACCTTCAATCTTCCTTTCCTCCATGTGTCTCTTGAATCCCCCATTGCCGCTATCCAAGAATACCCATGATGGCCCTGGGGTCACCTAGATGGTCCAGGATGTCTCCCCATCCGTGTCCTCTACACAACCCCACCTTCAAGGGCCCCTGTTCAGAAGGCGACAATCACAGGTTCCAGAGCCTAGACCACAGGCATCTTTTGTGTACAGTTTTCAGCCACCACAACCAGGCACCACCAGTTTCCTCTTGTAGAAGAGGTTAAGTCATGTGACCAGGGTCCCACTGAGAGGATGTGGTACCCCAGACTCAAATGTGTTCTTTCCACATGAGTGGGTGCATGCTGCCAGAGGTTGACATCAGGTGCACCTTCCCCTATAGCTCTCCACCTTATTTTTTGAGACAGTCTCTTGCATAATCTGGGCCTTGCCAACTTGACTAGATGGGCTGGCCAGCTAGCTGTAGGGATCAGCCTAACGCTGCCCCGTCTCCCAGCACTGGAGTAACACACCCAACCTTTTGCACGTACGCCGGGACTCCGAACTCAGGTTCTCCCCCACCGAGTCCGTCACCTTAGTCCTTTTCCTGTGATATGCACACACCCAGGACCCTCAGATAGCAGGGCAGAAGGAGCAAGCTCAAGGTTTGTGGGTTGGGAGGAAGGTGCCAGGTTGTAGCTGGCACGGACTTTTCAGGTCTGGAGTCTGATCCCAGGGGCCAAACTGAAACCAGTTTGGTGCCATCCCAGCAACTCCCGTGTGAACTGAGCAGGTACAGGAAGAAGGCCGGCTGAGGAGAGGGGTGAAGAGGAGGCCCTTCTGTTCCTTCTCTGCGCAGCTCTCAGCTTTCAAAACCCAGTCAGCCTGAAGGCTAATTTCCAGCAGCTTCCAGCCGTTCAGCTCCATTTGTTGTGCCTGACACCATGAAAGCTTTTGCTATCGATTCCGGGCTAGACTCACTCCTCCCCCTCCCCCCTCCACTCCCCCTGCCCCCTTCTCTCCAGCAGTTTTTGGTCTAGCAATTAGGTATCAGCAGGGACAGTGTGGGGCGGTCACTGCTGCCTTTCAATTACTATTATAGTAAATAAACTCCATCTCCACCAAGGAGTTCCTGCTGCCCAGGCAGGGGCTGGGGTGGGGGAGAGTGGTGGAGCTGTCTCTCCTGTCCTCCAACTGATCAATACCTCCCTCCATCCCAGGGGTTCCCTCAGGGCCACCTGGTCTTGCTAATTGGCTCTGGGGCTGTCTGGCCAGGGAGATGGGTGCAAGTGTCTGTGAGGAAAGGCAGGGAGGAGGAGCCTGTCTGAGGGAGGAGGAGCCTGTCTGAGGGAGGAGGAGCCTGTCTGAGGGAGGAGGAGCCGTCTACAGGGATGAGGGTGGAGAGTCTCTTGCTTTGAAACAATCAAGTTAATAAACAATGATTTGTGATTCCTTCAGATGAAAATTGTCACAAAAGAGCTAGAGAGATGGCTCAGCCGCCGAGAGCACTTATCACTCTTTTAGAGGACTGACGAGTTTGGTTCCCAGCTTCTACATGATGGCTCCCAGGGGGCCTGTAACTCCAGATCCAGATCCTCTTCTGGCCACCTCAGGCACCCACACTCACATGCCCATACCCCCACACAGACACACTTCCACAAAATAAATCTTAAAAGATAAAATTGCCACCAAGTGGAGAGACACTGTGAGGGAGGCAGAGATGTGTCCTCACCCACAGGACACTCTGTTGCTGCTGCCTAGACAAGCAGTGTAAGCCTACATATAGGGTTGCCGGCCTCTTTTTTTTAATCACATATTCAAGTACACAGTCATCTTTTAGGTGATGGGATGGGGCTCAAAGTGTGGCTTTAGCAGTCAGGCAAACCTCATACAAATTCCTGCTTCAGTTTTATGTGGAACAGTGAACTTGGACAGGTCACATGATCTCCCCGAGACTTGTTCCCCGTCTGTAATACAAAAACACCTTGCTGCTTCTCATGTGGACCAAGAGCAGAGTGTTACTATGCACAGGGCATCATTGGCAGGGAGCATGCACCCCTGCCTGATGGCGGTCAGATTGATGGCGGTGATGACGGCGAGGGTGAAGTGTCCAGTGCTGTGGCTGGCATTTGGTCGCTGGTTATTTCCCTTATGGCTACTCTATTGATACTATTATTTTATTTTCACATCGGCTTATGGTAAGGGAGTTCAGCAGTCAGTAGTTGCTCATTAAATATTAAACGCATGAGAAAAGGAGCCAGGCAGAAAATTGCACCTTCATTTAAAAACAGCAAAGCAAGAAGATGAAAGACACATGGAGGACCGTAACTAGCTCTCAGGCCCCACAGAGTCCTCTGTGCAGAAAAGAAAAGGAGGAGATCATGGATATTTAGAGAGGCCTTTTCAAAACAAAGTCCTGGAGTTAGGAAGGGGCTAGCCAGATCTGGAGGCCTCAGAGTTGGGCCCTTAGGGCCACTGCCTACGCACAGTGATCATGGAACCTGGTAAAGGCCACTGTCCTGCTATGGAGTTCTTGTATGTGGATGAAGAGCTTTGTCAGCCATGGGTATCAGCCTCAAGCTCCTCCAGGGTCTCTGGCTGGGCACTTCTCAGAGTCTGATGGCAGTGGCAAGGTCCCGAGGCTCCTGGTGGCTGTTTGAGAAAATACAAAGTCTCAAATCACCAGGAATATTAGCCCATAGGAGCTGGGCTGGATGGAGCCAGTGAGAGTCTCCTAGGAGGAAGGCAAGGAGCCTGGGGATGTAGGAACTGAGGGGCGGGGACAAGCAAGGAGCAGTTCCCATGAGAGCTGCTGTGGCTAGTTATGGTCCTGGGTCTAGAGATCCTGCCTGACGTTGGGTGCCTTCACCAGGAGGGTGTGAGCAGGAGCAGGGTCTCTCCACGGCCTGTTCCGAAGAAAAATAATTTGGATGCTTTTGTCTTTTGCGCTGGACGCCAGGTGCAAAGGTGAGCATTCAGTCTGCTGCTTCTGAGAAAGGGAGTGGAGGGATGGAAAGCTTCAAATCGTTCCCCAGCACCTATGCAGCTTCCTTAACTCCAGTCCTCCCTAGGCTCTGTGCTCCTTAGGCTTGATGCTTCCTCCCTGGGTTGGATGCTTGGCGGGGGGGGGCGCTCTAATGAGGGCACTGTCTGCTCTGAAGATTGAGGTTTGAAGAGTCCATCAAACGTCACACCTTCAATGTCTGAGTGTGGCAGAACGGTCTCCTCCAGCTGGATGAGATCACTGTGCAGTCTAAGTGTCCACGCCTGTGGGAACACCAGACCTTGAACAGAGACCCGCTTCCCCTTCTGCCTGGGAGTAGGCAGCTGTAAGACAATGTTTACTAAAAACATGTTTACTAAAAACGATACAATAAGTTCCTGGAAAAGGCCTTCCCACGAAAACCGCCCTGACCTCGACCTTGTCCAAAGACTAACTGCACCTTCAAAACCCACACACATCCACCTCTGGTGTCAGAGCAGAACCAGCGAGGGGAGAGGAGAGAGCAGAAGCTTCTCTGGTGGGAGCTTTTCTTAGGAGGCTTTTCTTAAACTTTTTTGGAGCCTGTTTAAAGTTTTCTTTATATCGTTAAACGAGTCTCTGTGTTGTCAATCCCCGACACCCTCCGCACGTTCTTGGACACAGGCCGCACAGCAGACGTGACAACTGGAGGTCCCGTGTTCCCACACACGCCACCTTCAGGACCCTCTCAACTGAGTTACTGTCCCCTCAGGTGACTCAGTCCCTCCTAACCGGGGCTGGGGATTCTTCAGAGGCACACCTGCCACTGAGCTGGTCATGCTGATGGTGTGACTGGTGGTCGGATAACTGCCTGGAGCCCCCACACTCCTGTGAGAATGTCCCCCATACTCTCATGACCCATCAAGCAGGTTTTGGGTGGGGTCTTTCTTTGATTGACAGGTGTCCTCTCCATCTAGGGTGAGTAGACATTTCTTTGATCTAGGACAGGAGCTAGCTATGAGTCAAAGTGCTTTCCCAAGATCTGCTGGCTTGCCCAGTGTTTTACTGAGGCCACTTCAAACTGAAGCAAGGCTCAGAAGCCGGGAGCCTGTTCTCTGACTCTCTCCTGGGGAAGCCACTACAGGCGTGTGCAGCTAACAGCCCCAAGGTTCTCTCCGAGCTGCGTGTGTTGGGGGGATGCTGTCAAAAGCAGGGTGCCAGGTCTTCCCACAGGAGAGCTGACGCTCGCTCTATTCCGGGATGAGATGGGCTCCCTAGCTGTTCCTTTCCAGCACAGGTGACATTATGTGAGCCTTTTAATCGGCAATATTAGCTGCTTTGTTTAGTATCCAGCCTGTGCCTACACTGCAGCCTTTCACCTGAAGCAGCAGTAGCAACACTAGAAAAGGATTTTTAAAAATCAAAATGTAATTGCCTACTGAATCAGGTAAGATTGCATCCGGATGTAGGGATGAGAAACCCAACAAACAGGGCTATTTTTTGCAGTGAGCATGGAGTCAAGAATTAAGCAGTTCAGGTGCGGCAGGAAGGAGTTGTCAGAGTGTATGTTCTGTTTTTTTTTTTTTTTTTTTTTTTTGGTTTTTCAAGACAGGGTTTCTCTGTGTAGCTTTGTAGACCAGGCTGGCCTTGAACTTACAGAGATCCACCTGCCTTTGCCTCTGCCTCTGCCTCTCTGCCTCTCTGCCTCTCTGCCTCTCTGCCTCTCTGCCTCTCTGCCTCTCTGCCTCTCTGCCTCTCTGCCTCTCTGCCTCTCTGCCTCTCTGCCTCTCTGCCTCTCTGCCTCTCTGCCTCTCTGCCTCTCTGCCTCTCTGCCTCTCTGCCTCTGCCGGGATTAAAGGCAAGTGCTACCACTGCCCAGCTCAGAGTACATGCTCTTTCTGCTCTCCCACCCCGGGCGTATGATTTCATCTTCTTGATCACAAGATAGCTGCTGTACTGCTAGACATTACATCTACATCCTTGGTCAGAAGAAGCAGGAGTATGGGAGCAGTGCGGTTGTCAAGCTAACTGGATCTGGAATCAATTAAGAGATACGCTCTGGGAGGGCGTACTAGGGGGTTATTTCTCAAAAGGAGAACTGACCAGGGGAAGACCCTGTCGAAGAGCACTGAAGGATTGGCCCACCGAGGCAGGCAGGCATCTGGGTTGTCAAGCCTCTTCAGAGCGTAGACAGTCATTGTTGGATGACCCAGTCTGAATTGCCTAATCTAATGAGGCCCCTTTGTAACATATATTCACCTATAGGTTCTGCTCCTCTAGATAACCCCGACTACTCACACCTTGAAGGCCACACAGAGTCTCAGGTCCACATTGGGCTGTGACAGAGGCTGGAACTGGGCTGGTCTGAAAGAAAAAGAGAGAAAAGAATCGACACCATGGGAATGTCCTCCTACCTCACCCTTCAGGGTTGCAGAGTGTGACCGTTAGTTAACACCTGGTATCGCAGGCCTTTAGGGAAAGCTGTTTTCAGAAAATATTCTGATGAGACCCAGAGAGCATGACGGGTCTGTGACTACAAGATAGCTCAACTACCAGCCTGAATGAACACGACAGTGAAGGTGTGGAGAGCGAAGGGGGCAGGGAGGGAGAGGGAAGGAGGGAAAGGCAGGGAGGAGTCCAACTGAGAAGGGGAGGGAGAAACAAGGAAGATGCCATTGGTGGCTGAGCAAACTTTCAAGATCACAGAATCCTGGGCTCAGCAGCTAAGACCACACTCTGCTCTTACAGAGGACCCGAGTTCAATTCCCAGGCCCCATGCCTGTCAGCTCTCCGCCACCTGTAACTCCAGTTCTAGGAGATCCATCACCCTCTTCTGCCTCTGCAGGCACTGGCACATGTGCAGAGGTAGGTGGAGCTCTGTGAGTTTGAGGCCAGCCTGGACTGCAGAGAAAGTTCCAGGACAACCAGAGTTACACAGAGAAACCCTGTCTCAAATAAATAAATAAATAAATAAATAAATAAATAAATAAATAAATCAAAACCAACAAACAAACAAGCAAAAAAGAATGTAGAATTTTTCATCTCCAGCTCCAAGTCACTCAATAAAGACCTTCCTGCCATCTCCTGTCCCTCTCTAGACCTTTGGTCCCTTCTGTTAGATCAACAAACACTTGTAAACCTTCTGGGAGGCTTGGGTTGGGGGAAGGAATGAGGTTCAGGTGAGGGAGTGGCTCAGAGGGGGAGATGGGACCAGATGGAGGGATTAGAAGTGAGAGGGGCAGCCAGGGCGGTGGTGGCACACACCTTTAATCCCAGCACTCGGGAGGCAGATGGATCTCTGTGAGTTTGAGACTAGCCTGGTCTACAAGAGCAAGTCCCAGGACTCCAGGACAGCCTCCAAAGCCACAGAGAAACCCTGTCTGGAAAAACCAAAAAAAAAAAAAAAAAAAAAAAAAAAGAAGTGAGAGAGGCTATGGAGGTGGTTCAGCTATAAAATGACTGTGCAAGTATGGGGATCTGCCCTGGTCCCCCATACCACATGCAAAGCCCAGTGTGGTGATGAACACCTGTGATCTCGGAGCTGGGGAGGCAGAGATGGTTGGGGGCTTGCTGGCTTACTTGGTGACTGTCAGGTTCAGCAAGAGACTGTCTCAAAAAAAAATTGACAATACCTGAGGAAAAACACAGGAAGCTGATCTCTGGCCTCTACATGCGTGTCTGTCAATTCTGACATACACAAAAATATATACACATTCATATACCTCTTCCCATGCAAATGTGGCCTGCAAAGTGACCAGGACTTTGTAGCAATCTTGGGGAGGGTATAGGCTTCCCAACGGCAGGATGGGGGTGTATCAGTCACTCAGTACTGCGTGACGACCATCCCCACACATAGACGTTAAAACATGTATTCTGCCTTCAGCCTGGAGGTGACATTGACTGTCTTTGAGAAAGTTGGGATTGAGCACGGGACAGCTTTCTGGTTGCTCTCAAGGTAGGGTGTTTGTTGTTTTCTTTTTCTCTTTTCACTTTGCACAGAAGGATTATGAAGTCACCCTGAATTCCCGGAACATCAGACCCAAACAGAAGAACAAAAACAAATTCTGGAGCCAAATATAAATGCGTTTTTAATTATCTGCACCGCTGCTCCCTCCCATTAGTGTGGGAAATGAAGGGTTGAGTGTTTAGCACTTACAGTGATAATCCGGGCACAAGACTTTCAAAACAACTCATTGATCCCCGCGTCCGATGTATATGAGCCTGCTTCTGGAGGCTTGGGCTAGCTGGGTGGCTTCCTTGTTTGGGATGGAATAAATGGGGGAAGATCAGAGGATGACTGGCTGAGACCGGTTGTCTGGGTGTTTTCCCAGCTAAAGGATGAACTAACTGAGACCTGTGGGGCAGCTGTGGAAGCCCTGATTGGAATGAAGCGCTTCTGGTGGATTTCTGACTACTTCCTCACTGGGCCACCTGGAGGAAAGCTCTTCGCCGCTCTGTGCTTTCGTCTCCCCAACTGCAAAATGGGACACCATCTCTTTTCTTGCAGGGATTATAAAGGCATGGCATGGGCCAGGCTGCTTTATCATGGCTGTTGCTCTGTTTTCCTCCTCTCCTTCCTCCCTCGCTTCCTTCTCTCCCTCCTCTTCTTCCTCCTCCACCCCTCTCCCTCCTCTGTCCTCCTCTTCCCCTCCTCCTTTTCCTCTTCCTCTCCTTCCTTCTCTCCCTCCCCCTTTCCTTCTTCCTCCTCCCCACCCTTTTCCTCTCCCTCCTCCATACTCCCTTTTTTCTTCCTTTTAACAATGATTTTTCCTTCATGGGCCCTAGGCATCTGCTTAATAGACACATTTAATCTTTCTTGCTTTGCCTACTAGGAAGCTCAAACCCAGTCAGCAGCCCAACCCAAGCAAACTGACATCTGGCATGTAAAACAGACAGACAGACAGACAGCATTCTGCTCTCGTCCTCACCTTCACTGTGTCCCCATTCTGCTCTATTCACTCTCTCTAGTTACACATTTGAAACTTGCCTCGAGCTTTTCTGCGTACATGGTGGAACAAGACGGGGGTATAAAAACACATCAACAGGATCAATAGAACCAGAGTCTGGGGATGGATTTAAAAATAGAACCTTCTGCCTGTGGCTCTGCGGAGGTGGTGGACTGTGTGGGGGAGGCTGCTGGATGGTTTTTCCTGTAAGGGTAGTTGTTTCCTGGCTTTACTGCCAGGACACTCTGGGTTCTGGTCCTAGCTTTAGCAAACCGGCCAGAGCCAGAGGGCATGCAAGGAAGGCTGCCTCAAGGACACATTCGGGATGGGTCGGTGCATTATGGATGCAGGCCAAGTGGTCCAGAGGCTGGGAGCCAGGACCTGCCTGGTGGGTTGCATGTTCTCTGCTCTCCTCATTAGCTTCAGATGGTTTGACAGAGGCCAGAGCCCCACTTTTAGCTGGGGCTGCTATTAGGGATGACCCTTTGAGCGTGAGTTTATGGACTCAGCTGTCAATCAAATGCATGAGGATGGAGCTGCCCCGCCTTGATACCCACTGCACCATGCATTCACGTGCCAAGGAGCTGCCTTGAGCAAAGGTCAGGCTGGGCATCCTTCCCACTCATGGCCATCAGCAGTTCCTGGGCACCATGACTTTCGTGGTGCTGGGGACATGGTACAGAGATCAAGAGCCCAGAGACTAGAATCCAAGTTGTGTTTTGTCATTTATCATGTCTATGCCCCCAAGCAGGTTCTCTAACTTCTAGGCCTCAGTTTCCCTTTTGGGAATGGAATGATGGTTTCAATGACCTCACTAGGTCTTTTTGAGTCCTAGGGCATTAACTTCAATGAAATGTTAAAAAAAGCCTCCGAGGTGGACAGGGAAGGACCTACATTTGATCCCAGACCTCGTATGACAAAAGCTGGGTGTGGTGGTGAGCATTTACAATCTCAAAACTAGGGAGGGGCAGACAGGTAGATCCCTGGGACTTGGCGGCCAGCCACCCCAGCTTAATCGGTGGCATCAGGCCAGTGAGAACCTCTGTCGCAAAGAATAAAAAGACTAAGGTATGCCAGGTGGTGGTGCCCCATGCCTTTAATCCCAGCACTTGGGCGACAGAGGCAGGTGGATCTCTGTGAGTCTGAGGCCAGCCTGGTTTACAGAGAGAGTTCCAGAACAGGCTCTAAAGCTACAGAGAAACCCCGTCTCAACCCCCTACCCCTCAAAAAAGACTAAGGTATCTGAGGAATAATAGCTGGGGTTGTCCTCTGGACTCCACATACACATAACACACATGTATGCACACCTACACATATATGAACTCCCCTCCCTGAAAAGCACCTGTGATGCTGCCCCAGGCAAGCACTCCCCACCCAGTGTCCCCCTGGCCTTCCTTGGTTGCCCCCCCACCCCGTGAGGATGGGTAGGGCCCACCCTTCTTGGCTTCTCTTGTAAACTCTTGACTTTTGCTTTTGATCTAGACCTTCCCCCCAACCCCCCGCACCTCTACCCCTCTACTCCCTGGGCTGAGGGTGAGTTGGGGATGCCTCTGCCAGTATGACACTCAGCCCAGGACCTGGTATAGAGAAAGTGCCAGGGAAGGGACAGAGGATTCCACGGCACAACATAGCATGACAGGGCACTATAAAGACAATTCTGTCACAATGAGGGTACCATGGGCATGATCTGGCTCAAGCGGTCTGCCTGAAGTACCCCAGAGGTGCAGACTGGAGTGTCTTCCTCCCTGGAGTGTCTCCCTCCTCACAGAGAGGCACAGGCAGAACTCATGCTTGCCTGCTCTTACTCCAGCGGGAATAAATCCAAACCAATTGTTCTTGGGGGTCCCCCAGGCAAGCAAACGACATCTGTGGTGCAGAACTCTCAGGGGCTCTGTGGTAAATGCCAGGTTCCAGGGCTGGGGCTCAGGGCTCACATGCATCCCCCGCCCCCCGATTGGGCTTCCTTTCCTCTTCTGAGATGTGGGGTTGGTCATAACCCTGAGTCCTAGGAGTCCCCTAAGGTTTAAAGAGTGGGTATTTGCGAAGCTCTGGCATTGCTCCTGATGCAGAAGCAATCGCCGAAGCAAGCGGTGGCTTCCGAAGGGACTGAAACTCTGCCAATGAGGGCTTTTCCGCGCTCTCGGTGCTGAGATGTGACCTGCTCACTGGGATGCTGTGGGAGAGAGCTGCTGAGCTCAGGCTCTCTCAGTGACATCCTCACACCTGTCCCGTCCCACTGTGTGTGTGTGTGTGTGTGTGTGTGTGTGTGTGTGTGTGTGTGGTGGGGGTTGGAAGTTGAGACTGGGTGTCTTCTGTCACTGTCTACTTTATATCTTGAGACAAAGCCTTTCACTGAAGTGGAGCTCAGTGCCTGACTTCCTGTCAAGATCCAGGGAGCCCCTTCCTGTATCTGCCTCCCTGGTGCTGGGTCCAGGGAGCCCCCTCCTGAATCTGCCTCCCTAGTGCTGGGCTTGCAGGCTTGTACCAGCATGCTCAGGTTTTATGTGGCTTCTGGGGATTTGAACTTTTGTCCTCATGCTTGCGCAGCAAGCTCCTTATCGACTGAGCCAGCTCACTACCCCCAGCCTTTTTTATTTTCTACTTTTGGACTAGTTCTTGCTCTATAGCCCACGCTGGTCTCCGATGTGTGCCTCAGTCTCCCCAGTTCTGGGATGACAGGTGGATGCCACCACACCTGGCTGAGGTGTTTCCTATTCAGGTGTTGGCTCTTTTTTCTAGGCTGTGATACCCCACCCTCCCCAGGAGACTCGGCAGTGCCAGCTGAGGGCATGAGCAGATAATTTTTAATGAATACTCACATGCCCAAATGCCCCTCGCTTTACATGTGCAGTCATAGCAGATATTTACTCTGCAATGACAAAAATGAGGCCCAGAGAGACTTTTGAAATGATTTGGTCACACAGCTTGGAAATGATGTGTTTCGGGGATGGAGTCAAGATGGTACTTGCTGACCCAGGGCCCACCGATGGGCTCAACACTCAGCAGGCCTTGTGGGGAGTAGGAAGATTCAGTGTGTTGACCCTGATGCTAGAAAGAGAAGGGATCATGGGCTCTACAGTTTTACGGTCTAGGATGTATATTGGCCTTGAGATTCTCCCACAATCCCATGGGCACTACATTCTGAAGGATGTAGTGACAACCATCCTAGAGGCTTGCTTCTGAGCTATCTCCACTTTCTTCTGGCAGCAGACATCTGGTCCTATCCAGTGCTGGGTGACAGGAAGTGGGAGGGTCCTGTCCAGAGACCACCCTGCAGAGTAGCTCTGCCCCTTGCTAACCGTAACATTTGTCTGGAGCTCAGCCCATTGTACCTGAACTGCAGCTGCTCTCCCGTAAGCTCTAGATCAAGGTTGAAGAGTTGCAGAGAGCTGGTGGTGCATGTCAGCACTTGTAAGGTGTGTACAGGATGATCAGGAATTCAAGCCTCAGCCACATTGTGGATTCTAGGCCAGCCAGGGCTACATAAGACCCTACCTCAAAAAATAAAAAATAAAAAACAAGCACAAGAGAACTTTGGAGCCACCATGCTTTTCTGAGCAGTGACTTAACTCTCAACAATGTCACCTCTGGGCTTCTGAGGAAAAACAATAGAAAGTACTGGGCACAGTGGTGCAAGCCTATAATCCCAGAACTCAGTAAGCCGAGACAGGGGGAATTTCACAAGTTCAAGGCCAGCCTGCAACGTGAAGAGACCCTGCCTCAAAACAAACTAACAAACAGCAACAACAAAACAAAAAGCCAAGCCCTGATGGGAGTGGCGGTGTCCTGGTGTGTATAAGAGGGCTTCCTGTGGACATAGACTCCTGACCGTACCAGTCCCTCACTGGACAGGAGAGAAGTGCCGTTGGGCCATTCTGGTAAGCCCCTGGTGTGGCAGTGGCCCCTTTGCACCCGTGAGGTAGTGGTTCCCTCTGATTGATGGGGTGAGAATGGTGGGTAAGGGTGGGGGTGAGGGCCATAGGCACATGGCTGCATCTGGCTTACAGAAGACAAGAATTTGGATTGAATTGGACAAGGTTAGATGTCAAATCTGGAAAGAAGGAACGGCAAAAACATAAGGACTTGGTTGGATGTAGATTTTAGTGTTTGCACAGCTTGGCCTCCAAGCCAGCATCAGCATCAATTGGGAACAGGCTGGGCATGCAGGGGCCTACCCTGCTCCACACCTGCTCATCAGAAGCCTTGAAGGTGTGGTTAGTCAGATTCCCGAGGTGTTGTCAGAGAATGGGCTGTTCAAGACCTGGACAGTGATGAGTGGGTGAGGAGTCCATGTCCCTCAGCAAATCACCTGGCCTCTGTGGGATACAGAAGAAGGGACAGGAGCTCAGATAGCTGCCTATGACTCAGGGAAGGCATTCTTAATTTGTAGAAGGAGGGCGTGGAAGCCCACATCTTTGCTTTCTCTTGCTGTGTAAGGAGCAGAGCCCCTTGGCCGAGGACAGACTCGAGGCAGTGAACGTCAACCCAGCTTTTCTAAGAGAAAGAATCATGTGTTTGCCTGAGCTGCCATCCACAGGGAGCCAGAAACCAGCGACACCACTACAGCTCTACAGGGTCTTTAATTGGGAACTGTTTCCCCTTTCCCCCAGCTGCTGGCTCAGATCTTTGGAGAAATGAGCTGCCAGCCACCACTGGTCTGGCAGTGTTCCTGCTCTAACTGAGGTGTTGGGGCTCTGCACTAGGCATCCAATGCCATCTGGGTAGCCTGCTTGCAGTGGATAGAGCTGTAGGGAGCATCCCAAAATCATGCCTAGCTCAGAAGTCCCGGAATGCCTTTGTCACTAGTCTGGCATGAGGGCCTCTCCCGGGAGCTCATTTAGCAGCAATGTTCTTGGCAGGAAGCAAGCTCCTGGAAGCTAAGTGTTCTGGATGCCCGCCTCCCCCAGTGGGGTTGTCCCGTTGGAGGGATGAGAAAGCAGTTCAGTTTAGGCTGAAAATGGCTCCAATTAGTTTTTGAATCTTGACCTTCATTTATTCTGCATTAGGTGTGGGAGGCTGAGATGCTTCTTGAGTTGCTGGCTTTCTGTTCCTTCCCCACCCCCTATCCTTCCCTTTCTATGAGGAATGCAGGGTTGTGCCACATCTGCCTCCCCATCACCTTCCTCGTCTGTCCCATCTCTCCATTACCATGGCAACTGCATCAGGACTGACCTCAGTGTCTGTTGTGATGTCTCCTTGTTTGTGATCTCCCAGTGTCTTGCCCCAAGGCCCAACTAAGCCATTGGGCACAGCAGATAGAGTGATAATTGACCATAAAAATATTTAATTTATTTCAAAATTAGAAAAGAGGAAACTTTTAAGCAGAAGAAAAATTGTGTGCGTGTGTGTGTGTGTGTGTGTGTGTTCATTCGTGTGCACAAGTGTCATGTAGATACCCATGCATGTGCATGTGGAGCCCAGAGGTTAGCATCAGGTGTCTTTCTCTACCGTTCTGTGTTTTTAGACAGGGTTTCTCACTGAACCTAAAGCTCACTAACTGGAGAGACTGGCTGGCCAGCAAGCTCCCAGAATCCTCCTGTGTCTACCTCCTCATCACTGGGATTGCAGGTACATACCACTGTATCTGGCTTTCCACCCAGGTGCTGGAGATCCCACTTGGGATCCTTAGTAAGCACATTACCAGCTGATCATCTCCCCAGCCTCCAAAGAAAATATTTTAACACATTACAGTATGTTTACCTGTCTTCTGTGTTTGTTTTGAGCCATATCTCATGTAGCTCAGGCTGAGTGGTGAAGTCTTCAGGCAGCTGGCATCTGAGGCACTTCCTGTGGCGTGCTGGCTCCTCTATCTGGCCAGCCAGGGCTGAGTCCTGGCCAGTCCACTACCATTTTCCTGACAAGGATGCTCTCAAACATTTTAAGGAGGGCGTCTAGCAGGTGGATCCCAAGAATTTGCTGGCCAACCAGCCTAGCCGAATGTTGAGCATCCCATTTAGTGAAAGATTGTACCTCAAGACAGTAAAGCAAAGACTGTGAGGAAGACACACACACACACACACACTCCATAATCACGCACACATTTATATACATACATGCACACACTGATTTTTCAAGACAAGAGTTTCTCTGTGTAGCCCTGGCTGTCCTGGAACTGGCTCTGTAGACCAGACTGGCTTTGAACTCAGAGATCTGCCCGTCTCTGCCTTCTGAGTACTGGGATTAAAGGTGAGTACCTTGTGAACCACTGTGTTTGGCTGAGAGGAAGGCTCTCACCATCCTGCTCAGGTATCTCAAGTGTTCAGACTAAAAGCAGGTACCCCCACACCTGTTATGCTGGCACATGACACAGAGCACCTGTGGAGATCAGAGGATGACATTGCGGAGTGGGTTCTCTCTTTCTAATGGGTTTTGGGTATTAAATTCAGGCCATTAGACTTTTGGCTCCCGTGTCAAGGGCTTTTCTTAGCATATTTAACTGACCCTGCTGCACCTTGGTTTTTCAGTGTCTTTCACTGAACCGACAGCTCACAGGTTCTGGTAAGCTGGCTAGCCAGTGAACCCCAGGGATCCTCCTGCCACCCCTCTTCAGATATGGGGTTTCAGGCACACAGACACAAGCAGCTTTTTGAACTGGATTCAGGGAATCAAACGGAGGTTCTCAATCTTTCCCAGCAAGCCCTTTACCTGCTGAGTCACCTCCCCAGCCCGAGACTCATCTTTCTATCTGGTGGGACAGGTTCTTATCTCTAACCACTTCTGATTAATGTCACAATCAGTCTGTCAAGGCCATGAAGAGCCCTACCGGGACTCGGGATGGGACGGCAGTGAATTCATAGATTAAGTTTGATATCTCGTCTCCCTGAGCGTGAAGGGGAAATATTTCTCCATCCTCCAGGTCTCCTCGGACATCCTCAGTGACTTTCATAATTCTCTCCATAAAGGTCTGGGATATCTTTCAATGGATTTATTCACAGGTAACTCAGTTTTTCTTGCTTTGATGATGGGACGCTCTCTTTCACTCTTGCTTCCTAATTGATAGCTGTGGGCATGGGGGACGTGAGCAGACTTTGTCCAGAATCATCTGCTGCTGATCTCACTAGCTCTACTTGTGTGTTGATGATCTTGGATTTTTCTGGAAAAACATTTATAATCAGCATGCACTAAAATTGTATTTTCTCCCATCCTTTGATCCTCTCTTCTCTCTACCTTCCTCCCTCTTTTCCTTTCTTTCTCCTCTCATTCCCCTCCCCTTCCCTCTCTTCTTCTATCTTCCCCTCTCTTCCTCTTCCCTTCCTCCTCCTTCTGTCAGGATCCCACTGTGTAGCCCAGGCTAGCCCAGAACTCTTGCTCTTCCTGCTCCAGCCTCTTGACTGCAGGATCATCAGCCCACCTAGCTAATCTCCCCCTTTCCTCCCTCCATCTTGGGTCTCTGGTACAACACTGCATGAAAAGCTGGAAGGAAAGAGCTCCTTCCGTTTAGTTTGTTACCATTCCTTGTGCAGCTGTTACCATTCCGTGTGCAGCTGTTACTATTCCTTGTGCAGCTGTTACTATTCTTTCTGCAGCTGTTACTATTCTTTCTGCAGCTGTTACTATTCCGTGTGCAGCTGTTACTATTCTGTGTGCAGTTGTTACTATTCCGTGTGCAGCTGTTACTATTCCGTGTGCAGCTGTTACTATTCCGTGTGCAGTTGTTACTATTCCGTGTGCAGTTGTTACTATTCCGTGTGCAGCTGTTACTATTCTTTCTGCAGCTGTTACTATTCTTTCTGCAGCTGTTACTATTCCGTGTGCAGTTGTTACTATTCCGTGTGCAGCTGTTACTATTCTTTCTGCAGCTGTTACTATTCTTTCTGCAGCTGTTACTATTCCGTGTGCAGCTGTTACTATTCCGTGTGCAGCTGTTACTATTCCGTGTGCAGCTGTTACTATTCCGTGTGCAGCTGTTACTATTCCGTGTGCAGCTGTTACTATTCCGTGTGCAGCTGTTACTATTCCGTGTGCAGTTGTTACTATTCCGTGTGCAGCTGTTACTAGTCCATGTGCAGCTGTTACTATTCTTTCTGCAGCTGTTACTATTCTTTCTGCAGCTGTTACTATTCCTTGTGCAGCTGTTACTATTCCGTGTGCAGCTGTTACTATTCCGTGTGCAGCTGTTACTATTCCTTGTGCAGCTGTTACTATTCCGTGTGCAGCTGTTACTATTCCGTGTGCAGCTGTTACTATTCCGTGTGCAGTTGTTACTATTCCTTGTGCAGCTGTTACTATTCTTTCTGCAGCTGTTACTATTCCGTGTGCAGCTGTTACTATTCTTTCTGCAGCTGTTACTATTCCGTGTGCAGCTGTTACTATTCCTTGTGCAGCTGTTACTATTCTGTGTGCAGCTGTTACTATTCCTTGTGCAGCTGTTACTATTCCTTGTGCAGCTGTTACTATTCCGTGTGCAGCTGTTACTATTCCGTGTGCAGTTGTTACTATTCCGTGTGCAGCTGTTACTATTCCATGTGCAGCTGTTACTATTCTTTCTGCAGCTGTTACTATTCTTTCTGCAGCTGTTACTATTCCTTGTGCAGCTGTTACTATTCCGTGTGCAGCTGTTACTATTCCGTGTGCAGCTGTTACTATTCCTTGTGCAGCTGTTACTATTCCGTGTGCAGCTGTTACTATTCCGTGTGCAGCTGTTACTATTCCGTGTGCAGCTGTTACTATTCCGTGTGCAGCTGTTACTATTCCGTGTGCAGCTGTTACTATTCCGTGTGCAGCTGTTACTATTCCGTGTGCAGCTGTTACTATTCCGTGTGCAGCTGTTACTATTCCTTGTGCAGCTGTTACTATTCCGTGTGCAGCTGTTACTATTCCGTGTGCAGCTGTTACTATTCCGTGTGCAGCTGTTACTATTCCTTGTGCAGCTGTTACTATTCCTTGTGCAGCTGTTACTATTCCTTTTGCTATTGCTGGAGGCTACAGCTACGGCTCCATGCATGCCAGAGGTTAGTCTCTACCACAGAACTGTACCCCTCCTTTAACTTTTTATTTTGAGACATGGCCTCTATAAATTGCCTTGGTTGGCCTTGAACTTGGCAGTCCTCCTGCCTCAGCCTTCTGAGTAGCTGGAATGATAGACATCATCAGCCTTGGCCATACCTACCTTATTTTGATTTAATTATACCTGTTATCCATTACATTATGATGCTTAGTTTGTTGATAGTCACGTGTTATCAGAAGCACTTCTTGTTCCCTGTGTATATTCTACAACAGCCATACTGAGATGCAAAGCTACATACCACAAAACTCGGTGATTTTTGTTTTTTGTTTATTTATTTATTTATTGTCCATTAGGTGTTTTTTCTTTTATTCCAGAATCAGGTAACACTTTGTGTCCTGAAATACAGTATGTTCCCTACATTCTTAGCAGCACTGTGGGATCAAACCTAGGGCCAGGCAAGCACCCCATCCCTGAGCTGCAACCCCAGAAACTTGTTTCCTTTTTAAGAGGTCTCATTGTACCCTGAGGTTGGCCTCCAACTGCCTAGAAGGCAGAAGTGGGAGAATTTCAAGTTGAAAATGTTTTAATTTATAAAATGTGCCTATGTCTGACTGGGAGGCTTATTTTTCAGCAGAAGTCTTTAGTACTTGGGAAAGTGCAGAAAGAGGGAGTCATTGCCTCTTATTATTATCTTAGTGGGCCCCATCTCCAGTAACTGCTGCAGACATAGCTAATGACAAGTCTTTTTTGTTTGTTTGTTTGTTTTTTGAGACAGGGTTTCTCTGTGGCTTTGGAGCCTGTCCTGGAACTAGTTCTTGTAGACCAGGCTGGTCTCAAACTCACAGAGATTCACCTGCCTCTGCCTCCAGAGTACTGGGATTAAAGGCGTGCGCCACCAACGCCCAGCTAGACTATCTTTTTTAAAATATGCATTTTTGAGACTATAAATAATTTCTCCCTCTAACCCCCCCACGTACACCCACATGCTCTCATTCAAACTCATGAACTCTTTTTAATTGTTATTATTGTTGTGCTGTTGGTGGTGGTGTGTGTGTGTGTGTGTGTGTGTGTGTGTGTGCTCACTCATATGAATTCCTAAATATACAAATACAGCTTGCTTAGTCCACATAGTGTTTCTTGTATGTATATGATTTCAGGGATGACCACTTGGTACTGGATAGCTGAAGGGCTTCCCCTTGTGCTGGAATTACAGGGAGGCCACACCCACCTGGCATTCATGTAGGCTCTGGGGATCCAAACTCCCACAATCCTTATGTTTTCAAAGCTAGCGTTTCAGGTTTCAGCTGCTGAACCATCTCCCAGCCCTCTCCAGCGACTCTGAAGACTCCCTGTTTGTCTTTCTCCCTGCACAGTCTGCTGTGTGCTCAGACCTCAGAGTGCTCAGTCTCCTTTGAGACTGTCCCTGCTGCAGTCCCCAAACTTGCTGGATGTGTGGGTTACTGCAGGCTTGGGCTTTTAAAGTCATTTGGGGCAGCTGGATAGATGGCTTAGAGGTTAAGAGCGTGGACTGTTCAGATCCCAGCACTCATGTCAGGTGGCTCACAACTGTTTGTAACTCCAGCTCTAGGGGGCTGACACCTCCAGCTCGGTACCTTCACTCTTACATTCGAGAGTATACACACACACACACACACACACACACACACACACACTCAAACACACACACCTTTTAGAATTATATCTGGAATAGTCTCTGCATTGCTTCTTCAAATGTCTGCACTTCCCTTTCTGGGACTCTGACTGTTGGTGTGTTGGTGGGCTGCACGGTCCCCTGCAGGTCTCTGGAGCTGCTTTTTCATCTCCACAGTTTTCCTTCTCTGTCCACAGAGGGATCTCATTTCTGTCTTCAGCCTTGCTCATTCTTGGCAAATCCACTACTGACTCCTTCCAGCATATTATAATTTCAATGCCAACATTTACATTTTACTCTCTCTTTTTTTAAATGTATACATTGTTCTGCTGGCACATATGCCTGCACTCCAGAAGGGGCCACAAGATCTTATTACTGATGGTTTGAGTCACCATGTGGTTACTAGGAATTGAACTCAGAATCTCTAGAAGAGCAGTTAGTGCTCTTAACCTCTGAGCTATCTCTCCCGTCCTATATTTTACTCTTTTTAAACCACCCCCCTTTGTATTTTCTGCTCCAAGAAACACTGTCAGCCCAGCTTCTTTCAGCTCTTCAGAGCAAACTCCTAGTGTGCACTGACAGAGTTCTTTAGTAAGATCAGTAAGGGATCTGGGGTCCTTCAAGGACAGTTTCTATCAACAGAGGACTTCCCTGTGTGGAGACAGTAGCTTTATTTCTTTACATAACTTAAAACTGTTAAAAAAAAATGAACACCTTGCCAGGCAGGTGACATATACCTCTGATCCTAGCACTTGGGAGGCAGAGGCAGGTCAATCTCGGAATTTGTGGCCAGCTTGGTCTATAGCACAAGTTCCAGGCAAGCCAGGGTTACATTGTACCTCAAGAAAACTAAACCAAATAACAAAAGAACAAAAACCAAGTCCCAGATCAAAACCTGGACAGCTTCAGGATACAGTGTGACAACGGGATTCTTGCTCCCTTCAGTGTTTGTTAATGTGGTTTTTATTTTTTCCTCAGTTTGTTTTGTGACTTTTCTGTACTAATTATCTCAAGTGTTTCCCATTATATGTGGGCCCCAGAGTCTCTGCTTCCACAGCCCAGTGGCCAGCTAATGACTGACTGGAGGCTTCCTTAATGCTGTGAGCCACAAGGCTCTGTATGCTTCTACTTTCCCTTGTGTAAGGTCTCAAGGTCATCCAGAGGTAAGAGATAAAACCCTCACAGATCTTCTGTGTGCTGAGGCTAGTTTCTACGATGATGTTGGAGGTTCCCCAAGCTCCCTATGGGCTGTTCAACTGGTCTGCGTTTTTTTTAGTTACTTTTTTTTTAGTGTGTGTGTGTGTGTGCATGTGTGTGCATTACAGAACACAGACAGGGGTCAAAGAACAACTTTTGAGGGTCAGTCTCTCCTTCTACCATATGGTTCCCAGGACTGAACTCAAGTGGCCCGTCTTGGCAGCAAGCACATTTATTCTCTCAGCCATCTTGCTAGCTCTGGTTTATGATGCCAAATTGTTGTTATTGTTACATACCATCATCGGAACCATCATCACCATGACCATCATCATCATTGTCATCATTACTACCATCATCATTACTAATTATTATATTGCCATTTTATTATTATTAGCTTATTGCAAATTCTCTTTTGGGCTTTACCCATGCAACAAATACAGAATCAGATTAAACAACAGCAAGTATTGCAAATGGAACTTTCCGAGAGCTCCAGACAGATAAGCACACAGTAGTTCCCTGGGGACAGAACTTGTCTCTGAGCTCCAAACCTAGCCATATCCCCAGTGGCTGCCAGCTGCTGTTCTCACATTTTCTCTGTAGTGAGTCTCCTGGCTTTCAAAGCTACCAGCCCAGGGAAGAAAAGAACAAAACAGGGACAATGGAAATGCCCCAGCGCACCCTGACTGTACCAAGACTCAGCTGTGCTCTTGAATCTGGCTTTTGGCTACTTACAGTGCTCAGAAAGTTGGTTTTAAGTGCTGTCTGAATGTGCTCTCATTGATTCACAGAGGAGCAGATACCTGGAAGTCAGGGGCGCTGTTTTCTGTTTTAAAAGTCATGAACTAGTTTACAATTTTTTCCCTCAATGTTCTCCGCATCTGCTGGGACAAGCCTGATGAAGCAGTTTCTGTGACACTGAAGAATCGAGGTGAGTTCCTAGGGCAGCTACTGGACTTCTCCGAATTTCTTTTGTTTGTTGCTTGCTTGCTTTTAGAGACAGGGTCTAACTATGTAGCCCTGGCTGTCCTAGAACTCACTCTGTAGACAAGGCTGACCTCCAACTCACAGAGATCCACCTTCCTCTGCCTCCTGAATGCTGGGATTAAAGTGTGCACCGCCACATCTGGCTGACTTTTTTTGTGTGTGTTTTTAAGTGGGGAGCTGCAGAGAATAGTTCCCTGGATTCTGAGCCTGGGGAAGCAACTTGAACAATTTGATGGAGTCTGTCTATGGAAACCAGGCACAAAATGTGCCTGGTCAGAATGCCTCCCTTCTTAAATATACTGCTACTGCTATGCTTTGTTTGAAGACATTTTTATGCAGTTTAATTTTTATTTTCCAGTAGTATCGTTTTTTATAGGCTGGGCATTGTGAGTGAGTGTGTGTGTGTGTGTGTGTAGGTGCAGGTGTGTGCATGTGTGCATGAGGAGGAACTGCTCACCTTGGTTTTTTGAGAGGGTCTTCTCATTAGGCTGGCTGGGCAGTGTGCATGAGGAGGAACTGCTCACCTTGGTTTTTTGAGAGGGTCTTTTCATTAGGCTGGCTGTGCAGTGTGCATGAGGAGGAACTGCTCACCTTGGTTTTTTGAGAGGGTCTTCTCATTAGGCTGGCTGGGCAGTGTGCATGAGGAGGAACTGCTCACCTTGGTTTTTTGAGAGGGTCTTCTCATTAGGCTGGCGGGGCAGTGAGCTCCCGATCCTTCCTGTCTCTGCCTCCTCAGCATCCAGGATCTTGAGCGCATGCCATTGCGCAGGTGCTGGGGATGGAACTCGGGTCCTCATGGTTGCACAGGAGGCAGGTTACCAACCGAGAAATCTCTCCGTCCCCATCCCCAATTTGTTGATACTTTACTTAGAATGTTTTCTAGTCATGCATAAGAGTGGAATTGATTTTAAAATTGTATCTTTCATTGTCCTTTGTTTAGTTGGGTGGTGTCTGAGTTAATACAGCCTCAAACAAAACAAAAAGACAAAACCAACCAAATAACAACAACAATGAAAACAATACCACCACCACCAAATAGCCTGGCTATGATTCTGTCAGTGAAGTGCTTCCATGTGAGCATGAGGACCTGAGTTCAGATCTTCAGCACACACATGAAAACTGTAATCCCAGCACTGGGGAAGCAGAGACAGGGGCTTGCTGCTCACCGTCAACTCCAGGTATCTTGTCTTAAAAATGAAGGTGAGCAATTGAGGAAAGACATTTGATGTTTGCCTCTGGCCTCCTGCATCCCCACACATGCATGCATGCATGCACACACACATGCCCACACATGCATGTCCACACACAAATACCACTTGTTCACTGTTCCCTCTCCTAAGAAAGTAAAATACCAAGTTAAGTGTCTGAGGACCCCCACTGTGCAGGGGCTTTGAAGGGAAAGAAGATAATTGTACCTTGGAGAGGGGAGGTAGAAGTGGCCAAGAGAGGGGACTCTGGGAATAGAAGAGACTGCTGTTCAATGCCAACCTGTGACCTCAGAACCCCAAGCCATTGTATCACCCCAGGAGGCAGGCCTGTAGGGAATGACTGTGGTCCTGCCCTCCATGCCCTGGACATATCCTGGGAATGCTGCAACCACCTGACTTGGCCAGAGGATGTGGGCTTGGATGAGGTTCATACCCTCCCCTGTGTTCTGGACTGTTCAGACCATGGAACCCTGTCTCAAACCTTGAAAGAATGGGAGATCTTGAGCTGAGATCATATTTCCTGCCTGTGCAGCAGAGAGAGGCAAGGGGAAGATTAAGCCTGATTGGTAGAGATGAGAAAAGAGGCAGGACTGGAGAAGATGGCTCAGTGGGTAGAGTGTGTGCTGTGCAAGTGTGGGGACCAGAGTTTGAGTCCCCAACTCCCAAGTAAAAGCTGAGTACATGTGGTGGCCTGGCTGAAATCGCAGGAGGAGCATTCAGGGTCCCTGGAGCTAGCTGACTATCTAAACCACCTGAACCAGTTAGCTTCAGGTTCCGCAAGAGAGGCCCGGTCTCAGCAAATAAAATGCAGCCTGATAGAAGTAGACACCTGATGTGAACATGCATACGTGAATGCACACACATGTACATGATGAAAGGATGTAACATGACATGCCTTCCTTTGCGCCTGCTGTGGAGGCTGAAACTGCCCTTTGTATTAGTCAGCGTTTTGCAGCTGTAACAAATGGCAGGGGGTAAACATCAGAAGGGGAAGAAAGGCTCAGGCTTTGGGTCTGCTGTGGGGCAGAGGCTTCATGGAGGAAGCCTGAGGCTGAGGAAACTGCAGATCACAGCATCTGGAAGGTGAGAGAAAGGGGAAGGGACAAGATCCCATCACCAACCTCTTCCAGGGCGTGTCCCCGATGACCCAACCACCACACACAGCAGATGCTTTCCTCTACCATATCCACCTTATCTCTTTTATAAGATGCATGTATGTATGTGCGTGTTTATGTATGTATGGTTTTACATGGTCTGTATATGTCACGTATTTGCAGTTCATTTGGAGGCCAGAAGAGGGCGTCGGATGCCCAGTAACTGGAGTTACAGATAGTTTTGAGCCACCCTGTGGGCTCTGGGAACTGAACCCATCTGAGTCCTCTGTTAAGAGCAGCCGGTGCACTTAACCACTGGGTCTCCTCTCCAGCTTTATTTTGAGACTGGAACTCACTGGCTAGGCTGCCTGACCATTAAGCCTTCCCAGAGCTGGGATCCCAAGTCTGCACGGCCCTGCCCTGCTTTTTTCATCATGCTGGGACGCAGACCTCAGCTCCTCTTGCTTGTGTAGTGAGTGGTGAAGTACTTTACCCACAGAGCTATCTCCTATCGTCCCACAGCACTGTCTCATGCTGTTTTCTTTGCTTTTTTTTCTATTTATTTGCGCTCCTTTCTAGCCCAGAAACTCTAAGAGGAAGAGCGCACTAGTTCCCTTAATCTCTCTGCAGCTTTAAACAGCGCCCCCCCACCCCGCTTCCGCCCCCAGCCTGGGCGAGGAACAAGCGCTCTCTCTAAGCGCTCTCTCTAAGTCCCCGGTGGAGCTGAACAGACAAACGTCCTCTCAGTGAGCTCAAAGCCCGTTTCTGAGTGAGGCTTTCAAGAAAAGAACCGTTCAGATGTGGAGAGATTAGCGTGAGGAGGATGCTGCACACTCGCTTGTTCGACATTTATTCCAACCTCCTTCACGCATGCCTTTTTATACCAAGGAGCCAGGAAAAGAAAACCAATTTCCCTATAACTCACTTGCAAGAAAGTCTTTCAGATGCGATCCAGCCTTCACCAACCAGAGTCATGCGAGCAGATCGGGCTTTGGAAAGAGTTTAAATGGGAAGAGAGATGGAGCGCGCACCGCTTTTACTGGCATGGCGCGCTTAAGGAGCTTCCTGGTTTGTTGGTTTCCTTGGTAACGGTGGAGGAGACCCAGGAGGATTCTGGGGACTGGAGGTTTTCCCTAGGGCTCTGCTCACAGCTTGGTTTTCCTGTCTCGATGGTTTGGGGGCTGCTAATGCTCCTTGCCAGGCAAAGCTCCTTCTGTCTAAACTACGGAGGCACCTTCCATTATCTCCCGTGCAATCTCAGGAGACATGGATGCCTGTGTTTGGTTACCGGGTCTGATTCAGAGCCAGTCGTTGAGGGCTGTGGCTCAGTGATGGAGTGCTTGCTTAGAATGCACAGGCTCTGGATTCCATCCCCAGCGCTTTGGGAAACAGGAAAAATCCACACAGTGGTTCAGCAGCAGGGAGGACCCTATGGCAGAGCAGACAGGACCTAGAGTCGCCTTGGCGGCTACCACAGTCTTGATGACCATCAGAGCCAGGATGAGGAATATGGGGGTTGGGGGGAGGGCCATGCAAACCTGACAACCTGAGTTCAGAACCCATGGCAAGCTGGATGCTGTTGTGGGAACTCATTCCGCCAATAGCCTTTGGGATGCCAGCCCATTAATGCATGGTCTCAAACGAAGCTGAAAGGTGAGGGCTGATAAGCAAAGTTCGTCCTCTGACCTCCACACACTTGCTAATGACACGGTAGTCTGCCAGGGCACAGAGGGGTGGCTAACACATCGCCAGAGATGGCCTTTGTCAGTTTTTCCTGCCCCACACATACACCTCTTCTCCTGCCGGGATGGAACGTGAAGCAGGCGTGGTAATCCCAGCCCTTGGGAGGCTGAGACGAGATTTCTCTCAGTTAGGAGTTAGCCTGGGCTCCATAGCATGACCCTTGTCTTGATGCCCCTCCTCAAAAGGAGGCAGAGTTTCTTCTTCCTGCCTTAGGGAGCATGTTTCTGTGCTGTGATCTCCTCAGTCAAAAGAACACAGTAGCCACTGTGTTCCGAGGCCTCCAAGGCCAGGTCTGAATCGAGTTGGCCACTTCTCTTCCTTCCATCTTGTCACCTTCACTTTGGAGATTATCTTTTGGGATCTGGTTCTCCAGCTACAAGAAGCCCAAGTGGGGGGAGAGTCTACATAGAGGGAGTCCAGGGATGCACAGCTGAGACCCCAGTCCATCATCAACCAAGAGGGAGCCATACTACTCATGGTTGGTGGCACCGTAGGCTTTTCCAGTTCTGAGCTTGTGTGTTTCCATGAGTGCCAGCAACTCTCTTCCAGACCCACAGCATGGGGCAAACACTACAGGATACAGAAGTCCTGTGAAGATGGAGAGGTTCAAGTTCAGCCATCAACAGTCCTTCTCCCTTCTCCTGTGAGCCTCTCCCTTGGATGCTCCCTGCTCTGGGAGGGATCCCTGAGAGGAAATAAATACCACTGTCACCTTCTCCATCACCTGCAGCTCCGCCAGGTTGCAGGTGACACTGGCTTCTTCAACTTCACCTGTTGTGGAATCTTAGTTGAAGGTGTTACACTCCTTTATGCTGTGGAACATTTGTTCAATGATGCAAGGATGTGTTGTAGTCTTTTATGTTGCATTTGTTTAACTCTGTAAAGCTGTGCTACTTCGCCTGCCTGAAACACCTGCTTTGTCTAATAAGGAGCTGAATGGTCAAGAGCTAGGCAGGAGAGAGAACTAGGTGGGGCTTCCAGGCAGAAAGAATGAATATAATGGGAGAAGAGAAGAGGGGAAAGCAGGAAAGAGGGCCAGCTACCCAGCCATATAGCCAGTATAGAATAAGAAAGAAATGTATAGAGAAGAAAGGTAAAAGCCCAGAAGCAAAAGATAGATGGGATAATTTAAGAAAAGATGGCTAGAAATAAGCCAAGCTAAAGCTAGGCATTCATAAGAATGGGTAAGTCTCCATGTATTTATTAGGGAACTGGGTTGTGGGACCCCAAAGACCAAAACGTAAAAAGAAACACCAACTACAGTTACCCTATCACCATCATGTCTCATCTCTCAAGCAACTACCAAACTACACTCCTTGGCATCCACTCTCACAATGGTCTTTGGGGGACTTGTATTTATTAACCCTCTTTCATAGATGAGGAGACCAAGGCAACTCCAAGTTCAGACAACCTACTCACTGGAGATCATTTGGAAGTCCTAAAATCAGAAAGAGGCAGGGGAGGTAAGCATTAGGCCCTGAGGAAGTATCATGTTTGAATCCATATGACATTCCGTATTTTCCAACCTCATAGAAGAGGGTGGAGGGTTGGGGATCTGGCTTGGTTAACAGAGTGCTTGCCAGGCATGCATGAGGCCCTGGTTCAGCCCTCAGAATGTAATGAGCTGGGTGTGGCTGATACATACCTATAATCCCGGCCCTCAGGAGGTGGAGGCAGCAGGACCAGTTTAAGGTTATCTGCACCTACACAGTGTTTGAGGCTAGCCTGGGGTGCGTGAGACCCTATCTTGAAATGAAAAAAAAAGAATTAGATAGAATAAAAGGAAGAGTGGAGGGGAGACAATGAATTGCCAGTAGGAAATCTGTCTAGGGGTCCACGGCATTAGATTCTATAACAACTACACTTCAGAATTGGTGATAAATGACTGAGGGCAGGGAACTGATTTGGTGATTTTTTTTACACTTCCACATGTCAACGAATCCTACCATGCCTGTGAGGAGTAAATATTACTTACTGACTGTCAGCTTGGAAGCATTTAGAAATTTAGAGTCACCTTAGAGAGCATGGAGAGATCCAGTCAGTGAGGAACTTTATAGATGGGTTGATTGAGGTCGGAAGACTCAGCCTGGATGTGGGGGACACAAACTCATTAACGGGGGCCTCATACTGAATGAAAAGGAGAAGGTAAGCTGAGCCCCAGCACTCTCCTCTCTCTGCTTCCTGTCTATGGTCACCATGTGACCAGCCACCTCCTGCTCCTGTCACTATGCCTTCCCCACCATGATGGACTTCACCCTCAAACTGTGACCCAGGACAAACTCTTCTTCCCTGAAGTTTTCATTTTTCTCAGCAACGGGAAAAGTGGCAAATACAGTACCCTGTGCTGTTGTACAAGCAGTATGTGCCAATTAAAAAATACAAAGAAATTAAAAAGAAGTAAACTTGGCTTGTTGGAAAATTAAAGCCCAGATAAAAAGGACGTTTGCTGCTACACACACGTCTCTTCTCTCCCCATCAACCTCCAAGAACTAATGATTGTTGAGGGCTCTGGGGTGTTTGGGATGTCAACAGTGTTATTAAGCTGCACTCCAAACTCCAGTGATGAGAGTGGCATTCTTTTCGGGGGTGAGGGAAAAAACACCCCCTGGCATCAGAAGAATGGCAATGATGGCTGCCTCTGAAGCGGTCTCCACCTCTTCAGTCACGGGCTGGGGCTGAGGGGAAGCCAAGCGTCCCATTTTGTTTGCTCTGTGCAGCCTGTCTTTCGGAAACCAGGCAGGCGCTAATTAGATAGCCACTCTCAAAGATGCTATCGCTAACTGGAAGCCATCCAAATTGCTCTCTTTGTTCCAAGCCTTTGGAAGATGTCCCCCTCCCTAGCTCTCCTCCCAGCCCATCCTCGAATGCCAAACCTCAAGGACCACAAATACAGCTAATTATGTCAGCACAGCCTGGTGCTGGTGTTTTGGATAGCATCTTTCATTAGCGTTGACCTTCCGGTTGCCTGGACCCATGGGAGCTAGGGGGAGGGGGAGCATTGGTTACCCTTGTGGCATGGCAAAGCAATGGAGCTGGAGGCAGATGGCGTTGGTGACATCTCTAACTCACCCCAAGTTGAGTCCCTCCTTCTTCCAGGCCTCCAATAGCCCCACATGGTGACACTGGCATCATGTGTCTGAGGGGCACAGACAAATTATCCCTCAAAGTATCTTCATAGATGGTTTCTGGAGTGAATTTGTGTAGGTGCAAGTGTGTTGGTTCATAGGTGCATGTGTGCTCGTGCGTCTAGAGGTCAGAGGTCATACTCTCCACCCTTCGAGGGCTGGTTCTAGGCAGGTGTGCTACCACTGGGTCATGTCCCCAGCTCTTTACTAGTTGAATCTAGGTCAGCACTGTACCAGAGTCAACCTCCAAACTACTCACTAGTAGAGTCTAGGCAGGAACCCTGCAGCTAGACTATGTCCCCACCGGTCACTGGTGAATTCTAGACAGGTGCTCCTCCCCTGAGCCACATCCCAACCCCTTGCTATAGGATTCCAAGTCAGGCACTCTACCACAGAGCCACACCCCCAACCTCCTGCTCACTTGCAGACGCTAGGCAGGTGCTCTACTATTGAGTCACACCTTGACCATCCCTGATGGGGCAAGCTAACAGGGAGGTGAACGGTAGCCACCACCACTTTTCTTAGTGCCACCAAGGCCACACGGAGGAACCAGTTTTGGAAACCCCATCCCTGCCAGCCTGTACCCTCCTGTTGATCATCAGCGTTTCCGGGTGCGTGGCAGTGTCCCCCAGGCTGCCCACCCAACTCATCTCATCAGAAACAGTAAGACTTCATTTACATGACTAATAATGTCGATACCACTGAGACAAGGTGTTAGGATTATGACTGAGACTCCCGGAATTTGACAAAATGTGGAAACTATGGTAACTTCCTTCACTCCAGAGGGCAGAGCAACTCTGATCGATGAGAGGGGAAGATTTTCGTTTCTTCTGTTGCCCAGAATATTTGGCGAGGCTCCCAGCTGCCTCTGCTGTGTAGAAGTCACTTTGAATACGATTCCCTCTCTTTGTTTGTGAGAGTCACTTACAAAAGAAGGGAACAGTCAACACTCTGCTGGCCCAGATCCGAGCGTGTCCCTTGATTGATCAGTGATGTGTTCTTTGTCAGGGTCCCTGTCAAGTGAATCCTGTGCTAGGTGCCAAGGACAACATGAACTTGCTGGTCTGGATAAACCACGTGATGGTCACTGAGGGCAGATGGTGGCCCAGTTTTGCACATGTGTAGAAGCATTTGTAACCTTGTGGCCAGTGAGGCCCAGCCATTCCTGTCTGTTCCAACAGCTACTAAGTGTTGTGTTCCCGTGGACCGGGCAGGCTATGGCCATTTTTACTTATCCCCAAGATCAATGTCCAGGGCTCAGAGACAATGGTGACTTACTTGAAGTCACAAAGCAGTTGTGTCAAGACATTGTGTGAGCCTTTTCCTGGGAAGATGTGACACAAACATCCATTCATCAGGTGGGGAACCCATTACAGATCACAAGTAACAGTACGCCCAAGTCCAGCTTGGTGAATAGTGAGTTGTTGGGGTTACTAACAGGAGTATAAATGTGGGATTATTCACAGGGGCAGGGAGGACTCAGAGACAGCAGCACCATCACCCTGGCCTAGGTACTGTGTGAGGTGTAAGCCTAGGTACAACCCTGGTGCTCCCTGGCTGGCTTGCAAGAGCTGGAGAGTTTCTGCTGCTTTTGTAACCTTGGGGAGGGGACTTTGTGGGTCCTGTAAGCTTAAGTTCCCAGGCTTTGAGAGATGTGTTGACTTCTGAGTCTCCTCTCTCCAGGGGGCAATGTTTGAATTCTGAGCAAATTGCTAACACAGGTATTTGAGCTCCCAGTCTCTGTCTCTGTCCTGGTTACTGTAGGCATTCAGATTGAAAGCATCAAGTCCCCTTGAGCATATGGGCCCACAGGGAACAAGCCCACAGGACCAGGTAGGCTGACTGAGTTCTTGTCAGGAATCTTTACCTCCCTCCACCCTCTTGCTGCTTTCTGTTTAGGAATAAGGAAACCCATGCTATTTTCTTTTGGGGCAGCGGTCCAAAGGGTAAGTCGGGAAGAGGTTGAGCACCCAGAGAAAGGTTGCTCAGACAGGGTGGGTGACATTCAGGAAGGCTGGTGTGGTTAGAACCACAGGTGTGTCTGGTTTCAGGGATCTTCATTCAGGCCACACAGGGGCCTGGGCTGCTCCTCAGAGGTGGGACAACAGGCCAGGTCCCAGAGGTGCACCCAGATGGGCATGCAGGGGCGATGTCTGCTCAATGAGAAGCCTCATGCCTGTTGGACAGAAGCAGAGGATGACATGGTGTATCTTGGGATGGCTCATAGCTGGGGACCCCCTTAAAATGAAATTGTTTTGAGCATTTTCTCAAGCTTCTTTAAAAATTCAAAGCAAAGCTAAATTCTTGGGGTACACAGTGGTGTGTGGTGTGGAGCTCAGCCTCAAATGCAGAAATATTCTCTAACAAACCCAAAACCCTGAAGTGAGCAGGACTTACCTGCTACAAGATGCATGCTGACTCAGTGTGTGCTGGTTCACAGTGTGCTGACTCAGTGTGTGCTGACTCAGTGTGTGCTGGTTCACAGTGTGCTGACTCAGTGTATGCTGACTCAGTGTGTGCTGACTCAGTGTGTGCTGACTCAGTGTGTGCTGACTCAGTGTGTGCTGGTTCACAGTGTGCTGACTCAGTGTATGCTGACTCAGTGTGTGCTGACTCAGTGTGTGCTGACTCAGTGTGTGCTGGTTCACAGTGTGCTGACTCAGTGTATGCTGACTCAGTGTGTGCTGACTCAGTGTGTGCTGGTTCACAGTGTGCTGACTCAGTGTGTGCTGACTCAGTGTGTGCTGGTTCACAGTGTGCTGACTCAGTGTATGCTGACTCAGTGTGTGCTGACTCAGTGTGTGCTGACTCAGTGTGTGCTGACTCAGTGTGTGCTGGTTCACAGTGTGCTGACTCAGTGTGTGCTGACTCAGTGTGTGCTGGCTCACAGTGTGCTGACTCAGTGTGTGCTGACTCAGTGTATGCTGACTCAGTGTGTGCTGACTCAGTGTGTGCTGACTCAGTGTGTGCTGGTTCACAGTGTGCTGACTCAGTGTGTGCTGACTCAGTGTGTGCTGGCTCACTATTTGCCAGAAGCACCGTTTGGGTCTTTTCTGCCAGTATAAGCAGCACCATGGTGGCTTACAGTGGGTCCGGGTTCTGCTCCTGGTAGACACCACAGACTAGGGACCCTCACTCCCAACACCCTAAACAACAAAAGGCAGCAGGGAAGTAAAAGTCTTGAATGTCAACTCGACTGGATTGAGAACACCATGGAGACAAGGCTCAGGGCATGTCTAAGAAGAAATTTTCAGATTAGGTTACGCATCAAGCGTTCTGACCTACAGAGAGCTGTAAAATAACACACGATGTTACGGCGATGGTGGTGGGGTTCTGGATGATGGTAGTGATGGTGATGATGGTGAAGTTGATGGTGGTGGTGACTGTCTGTCTTAGTTAGGGCTATTATTGCTGCAATGAAGCACCATGACCAAAAGCAACTTGAGGAGGAAAGGATTTATTTCACTCATGGTTCCATATCATCATCATCAAAAAGTGGGGGCAGGAACTCAAACAGGACAGGAAGGAGGCAGGAGCTGATGCAGAGGTCATGGAGTAGTGCTGCTTCCTGGATTTTTCCTCACGGATATTCAGCCTGCTTTCTTATAGAACTCAGGATCAAAATGAGCTGGGCTCTCCCCCACTGATCACTAATTAAGAAAATATCCAAGCCACATCTTACAGAAGCATTTTCTTGGTTGAGGCTCCCTCCTCTCCGATGACTCTAGCTTGTGTCAAGTTGACATAAAACTAGCAAGCACAGTGGTAGTGGTGATGATGATGGTGGTGGTGGTGGTGATGATGGTGATGATGGTAGTGATGATGGTGGTGATGATAGTGGTGATGATGATGGTGGTGATGGTGATGATGGTGGTGATGACGGTCATGATTTTGTTGTTTGGGGGTGTTGAACCTAAGATCTTGTGCATGGTAGGTTTGTGTTATCCACTGAGCTATAGTCCCAGACCTCTTTCTACTTTTTGTTTTTAGACAGGATAGTTACCCAGACTGGCCTCAAACTCGCTCTGGAGCCCAGACAGGCCTGGAACTTGTGATCCTCTTTCCTCAGTCTTCTGTGACGTCTGGGGTTAGCCGTCTCAGCCATGACTGTTATCTTAAATAACAAAGTGTATGGCCAGTTGATGCAGCAGCAATAGGAAATGAATACACACTTTTAACGGCTGAACCACCTCTCCATCCATAGAATTCTTAATCTGAAAGTGTGTAATTCCGCCCCTCTGTGTGAGTGTGTGTGTGTGTGTGTGTGTGTTCTTGCCTGTGTGGACACATATCATATGGAGGGCAGAAGTCAATGTGTGATGTCTTCAGTCACTTCTCTTTCCACTTTATCGTTTGAGACAAGAGCTCTCACTGAGCCTGAAGCTTGCCCTTTGGGCTACACTGGCTTGTGAGCAAGATCCAGGGGTCCTTCTACCCCCACTTCCCCAGTGCTGGAGTTACAGACATACACCATAATGCTCAGCGTCTAGGCAGATCCTGGGCATTGAACTCAGGTCCTCACACAAGTGCTATGCCCACTGAGCCATCTCCCAGTCTGCACTCACTAGTTCTTGTGTATTCGCAGTCATGCAGCCATTGTCAGTATTTAATTCTAGAACATTTTTTCCCAGCCCCCCAAAGAAGCTTGGCACACACGAGCAGTCATTCCTCATTCCCCTTAATGTCCCAGCCCCTGGCAACTACTAATATGCTTTCTGTTTCTATGGATTCTGAACAGGCTGTATGGATGGAATCACACACTCTGGTCCTCCGTGCGTGGCTTCTTCCATTTAGTGTAATATTTCCAAGGCTTATACATTATGTGGTTTAGATTGGTCCTTCTCTCGTTTTGACGGCCACACCACATTGTTCATGCATTTATCAGTTGATGGACATCTCGGCTATCTTTCCTGTTTGGCTCTCATGAACAATGCTGCCGGGAACATTTTGTATTTGTTCTTGTGTGAATGCGGTTTGGTCCTTTTGAGCATCTACCTTAGCTGTGCCTCTGTCTCTGAATTGATAGGTCCTATGGCAAAGTCACATTTAACTGTTGGAACAGCTAGTGAACTAGTCTCCATAGTGGCTCTATCGTACGTTCCCCCCACTACTTAACTTATTTTGCATGTGTATGTGTGTTTTGCCTACATGCATGCAAGTGCACCATGCACACATGGCAGTACCTGGGGAGGCCAGAGGGAGGTGTCAGATGCCTTGGGACTGCAGTTGCACAGTTATGAGCCATCACATGGGTGCTGGAAACCAAACCCTGGTCTTCCGCAAGAGCAGCTAGTGCCCTTAACCACCCAGCCATCTCTCCAGTTGTCTCTTGCCTACACACTAGCACTCGTTGGGTTTTTTCATATTCTTGCCAAGCCTTGTTTTCCATTTCCTCATGATAGCCAGCCATCCTCCTGAGTGGGACATGGTTGCTCATGGTCGCAGTGGCATTTCCCCAGTAACTAGTGATGCTAAGCGTGTTCTTATGAGCTTATTGGCCACTTGAGTATCGATTCAAACTATCTGCCTATTATAAATTAGATTTCAGTATTACTATGTTACTACTGGGTCATAAAGGATCTTGATATATTTTGGTTATTAGATTTTTGTTTGTCCTTTTTGGGGAGTATATGGTGTGTGTGTGTGTGCGTGTGTGTGTGTGTGTGTGTGTGTGTGTGTGTGTGTGTGTGTGTGCTTATGCACCCATACCATAGCAAGCATGTTGAGGTAAGAGAACAACCAGAGAATTTGAGACAGAATCTTTCATTGTTCACCGCTGTGTGTGCTAGGCTAGCTGGTCCACGGACTTCCGGGGATTCTCCTACCTCACCTCCCATCTTCCCACGGCAGTACCTGGGTTACAGGTGCACACCACCACATCAGGCTTTATGTGAATGCTGGGAATTTGATTTCAGCTCCTCCCTCGTATTGTACAGAAAACACTTTACCTCATCTGTCCATGACTTTTGTCAGTCAATAGTAAAAATGGTTTTCCTTCACCCCCTTGACTGCATCTGAGTCAGCAGGAAGTAGTGTTTCTAGCACATTCTGTCCTTGCACTGGATTTAGGATTGTATTGGACAAAATATTTGAGAGCACAACTTAAAAGGAGGGATGATTTATTTCAGCTCCTGGGTTTTGAGGGTTCAGTCTGTCATGGGAGAGAGGTTCTGGGGGAGCAGAGCTGTCCACAGCATGACAACCAGGAGTGGGCTGTGGGGGCAGAGGAAGAGGAAGGGGTTGAAGAAAGACAGAGACAGGGAGTTAGAACCAGACAGAGGTTAAGAGAGGTAGAAACAGCAGCAGAGAGACAGAGTCAAAGAGAAATAGAGAAAAACTAGAATGACAGAGACAGAGAGAGGAAGAAGTAGAGATGAGTGAGAGAGGGGAAGAAACAGAACAAGGGGCAAACAGGGATGGAGATAAAAGGCAGAGAAAGAGAGAACAGAGGAGGGGCGAAGAGACAGCAATAGAGACAGAGAGAGGGAGGGAGAGGAGGGAGAGGAGGGAGAGGAGGGAGAGGAGGGCCAGCACACATACCTGTGCTCACCAGACTCCACCCCCCTTTTCGATTCTTGGACTCTGGCCTGAGTCTCCTCATCACAGAGGCACTCAGAAGTGTACTTAGTAAACCCCTGGCCTCTCTCAACCAATCGGGTTGACAGTTGAGACCAACTTACCCAGGGATCCAACCAAGTGTGGACCCAAAAGATGGGAAGGAATTGTGTGCAGAGTGTGCTACTACTGCCCTGACGTCACTCCCACACTACAGTAAACAGATGGTTGTTAGTACAGCTACACACATTCTCTTGAGTACCATGTCATCTAGGGATGAGTAAGGCACATAAGAGGACATGTGGGGTTACAGGCAGATGCCACAACATTTTAGATGGGGCAGCTCTTCTCTGTCACTATAAGTAGGCTGGCCTGGAACTCACTATATAGACTCACGGGAATCCTCTTGCTTTAGCCTCTGGAGTGCTGAGGTGACAGGTGAGTGCCACCACGTGTGTATGTAGAGGGCACTTGCGCATCCATAGATTTTGTTGCTCTAGAACCAATCCCTGGTCGACACTAAGGTGACTGCATTCACACAGATGAGAAATAGCTATGTGGGCTGGAGAGATGGCTCAGCAGGTGAAAGCCAGGCAAGCCTGACGACCTAAGTTTTATGCCAGAGACCACATAGAAAACTGCATGCAATGGTACACACCTCCAATCCCTGTGCTCTTGTGTTCAGATGCGGGGTGAAGACAGAGGAGCCACCCAGAGGCTCACAGGCCAGCTAGCCTGGCATGCTCAGTGGCAAAATACAAGTGTGACTCTGCCTTAAGAACAAGGTGGAAAGGTGAAAACTGACTTCTTAAAAATCCCTTCTGGCCGGGCGTTGGTGGTACACGTCTTTAATCCCAGTACTCGGGAGGCAGAGGCAGGTGAATCTCTGTGAGTTCGAGGCCAGCCTGGTCTCCAGAGTGAGTTCCAGGACAGCCTCCAAACCCTGTCTCGAAAAAACAACAACAACAAAAAATCCCTTCTGATGCACACACCTTCGTGCACACAAACACACACACACGCATGCACACACACATGCAATGCACATTCACACATGAACATAAACACACTCACTCATGAATGTATGCATGCACACACACAAATGCATGCATACACATGCATATACATAAACACATATATGTGCACCCACGTGAGCGCACACACACACCTGAACTCACACACCATGCACACAAGATAAAGAGACAAAGATAGATGGAAAGTAAGAAGGGAAAGAAGGAAGGAAGGAAGGAAATGAGTACAGAAGTAGAAGCATGCAGTCATGTCATGGCAAAGAGCCTACCACTAGAGCTACTACTAGAGTTATGAACACTCTAAACCCTGGAATCTAGGTATCTAACCACCATCTTACCCAGGAACCAGGATTCCATGGAGGATAGGTAAGAAGGTTGTTCAGAGTGAGATGATGTCAGAGACACAGAGTCCAGCGTGCAGGACTGACCAGCAGCATCAGGACCAATCATATCAAGGTGCTAGGGCAGGTGCTCAGTTGTTAGAGTCCTTTTCCTGTATGCATGAAGCCCTGGGGTTGACCCATAACACAACACAACAACACAACAGGCATGTGGGTACAGGTCTGTAATCTTAGCTCCCAGGACGTGAAGTTGGGGGATCTGGAGTTGAAGATCATATCAGTTACATGGAGTTCAAGGCCAGGCTGGGCTACAAAATGTTTAAAAAAGCACAAAACTTAAAGATAAGATAAAAAGGAACTGAGCTTGTGCTGGAGATTTAGCTCAGTTGGTAAAGCGTTTAGTGTATGTATACACAAACACATCCAAAGACTCACAAAATATACACTCATACTTAAAATTCACACTCATACACAGACTCACACACTCACGAGATTCACAGAGACACACACATTCACACAACCCTCTTATGTACCCACATATGTCCATACACCCACACAGCAATACACTCACACACAAGCACACTTACAAATATTCTCACACTCATACATATACTCACTTGCTCACATTCACACACCACATACAGAAATTCAAATATATATATATGTTCTCACACACACTAACACATGCACACTGTCATACATACACATACACATGTATTTTTACATAGTCATTCATACACTCACACAAGCATACACATGCTTACACACTTCCACACACTCTCACACACTCATGTATGCTAACACACATTCACAACCTCAGTCACTCACAATCAGACTCATATGCAGATTCTCACACTCAAAAATTCATGTATACACTTAGACTCATGTACATACACTCTCACACACAAACTCACAAACACATACATGTAAACACACCTACACTAGCACATTCACATACACTCACACTGGTCACACGCATTCACACACTCAAATTCACACAAACACACACATAACAACACACTTCACATACACCCACATACTCTTTCACACATACACAAATGCAGACGGTTCCCCTCCATTCCCTAGGTCTTCCTCGCTTTTACACTTTGTTTTTGAGGCATCGTCTCTCTTGTTTTGTTTCCCCACTAGCTAAACGGTGAATTTCCAGATAAATTTCACCTTTCTACCTCCCTCTCACTACAGGAACTCTGGGACTAAAGAAGTGCTCCTGTCTTCCTATACGGTCCAAGGGATAAAACTTGGGTCATTAGGTTTCTGCCTGGAAGATGCCTTTACTCACTGAACCATCTCCCCACCCATACAATCATTTCTTTATCAGTGTGAATATAGTCACCTTGGTATCAACTGGGGATTGGCTCCAGAACACCCTTCTAGATTCCCTAGTGATGTATTTCCCTTTCGGGCATGTAGCTGGAGTTTCTTTCCAGCCTGGTCCTACAGCCATTAGCCCCAAATGATCACACTGAGACGTATTAATTATAAACTGTTTGACTGATGGCTCAGGCTTCTTATTGGCTAGCTCTCTCTTAATTATTAACCCATTTCTATGAATCTAAGTATTTCCACGTGGTCTTATCTTGCCGGAGAAGGGTCTGGACCTGTTACTCCTTCCTCAGGTACATGGCGTCCCTTGGTGGCTTCTCTCTGTGTCCTCTCCCCAGCATTCTCCTCTTCTGGTAGCCCCTCGTATACTTCCTGCCTGGCTACTGGCCAATCAGTGTTTTATTCACCCCCCATCAGAGGCCCATCTCTCTCTCTTTCCTTCAAAGGGCAATTGAGGTAATACCTCTTTGCATTTCACTTGTTTGGGGGGAATTTCTGGGCAGACAAATATCATCAAACATGATGTATCTATAATTTATCTTTGTATTTGAGACAGGGCCCATACATCCCCAGTTGACCTTGAACTTACTAAGTAATTGGAGGATGACCTTGAACTTCTGCTCCTTCTGCCCCATCTCTCAAGTGCTGGGATCACAGGTTTGTGCCATTGCATCTGGTTTGTAATCCAGGCCCTAAAGCATGTCAGGCAAGCACCGTACGTCCCTAGACATCTATCTAACTTTCATTAGTTTACTTTGCAGGCTCCATGAACTAGCCAAGAAAAGCAGAAGAAAAATATTTCTTTCTTAGTGGAATATAAATAAATTCATCTAACAAAAACAATTTTAAAGAATCTTATTTTGGTGTTTGTGCATGTGAGTGTTGTGCCCTTGGGAGTCAGAAGAGGGCGCCGGATTCACCCTGGAGCTGGAGTTACAGCTGTCTGTCATGGGTGCTCAGAACTGAACTTAGGTTCTCTACAGGAGCAACAAGTTTTTTTGTTTTTAAAGACAGGGTTTCTCTGTGTAACAGCCCTGGCCCTCCTAGAACTCATTTTGTAGACCAGGCTGGCCTTGAACTCACAGAGATCTGCCTGCCTCTGTCTCCCTAGTGCTGGAATTAAAGGTGTGCGGCATTACCACTGGGTAAAACAAGTACTCTTAACTTAAGCCATCTTTTCAGCTCCAAGAAGAGAGGTTTCCATAGCAGAATGGAACCTGGACCATAGCAACGAGAGTGCCAGGTCCTAACCATTAGATCTACTTTTTAAGAAGCTTAAAGCCTCAAAGTTCATCTACTTGACTCATGAAGCATTTAAAATGTGGAGAATTTGGACACACATTGTCAAGCTAGTTGTAAGTAAAGCCCAGATCAAAGATGGATGCTGGTCTCATTTCACGAACACAGTGTCTGCCTGCTCCATGCCTGACTGTCCCCATCAGCAGCTGAGCTTGGAGTTTGTCCTCTCATTTGGCCCAATTTGGGGGAAGGTCTGGGTCAATCCAACTCCTGTTTATGGACATAAACTTACCCATTACCTCTTTCCAATGACTCTGAGAGACAGGATCACCCCCATTTTATAGATGCTGAATTCAGGCCCAGTGAGAAGGAAGGAGAAGTTGAACCTTAGGGGACTTCTTTCAGTAAATGGCTATGTTACATATTCTGGAACCATCACACAGCATTGCAGAGCCCTGCTCGCCAGATCTGTCCCAGCGGCACAAATGGGGCTTATCTGGTGAGCTCGTTCACTGTGTGCAAATGGTCCTAATTGCTTAAAAACAGTGTGCTGTCTTAAGTAGGTTAAACAGTCCCTTCTGCAATCTTGTTTGTACTATTAATTTGAGTAACAAACTCTTAATGAAAGCAGGCAGGCTGAGAGGAGGATTACAAAATCTTATTTCTTGGAGTTGGGTCTGGGGGTGTTGGCTGGCGTGTGCTTCCCAACTGTGCTACCAAGAGCCCTTGGGATAAGGGGCCTCCAAATGCAGCAGTCGTCTGAATTATTAAACGTGGGGCTAAAACCAAAGTGGCTTCTTATTCTATTACCAAAGAAATGTAAGAATGTTGCCAGTGCAATCTTGCCAACATAAGGTCCTGCCGGGCCCGTTCAACAAACAGATAAGACTCTGTTTTAATTAGCACACTAATGGTCTCCATCAACTGAATGTGGGGAGAGCTGGATCACAGTTTATTTTGTTAAGTGGGTTCTATGGTGCTCCCTGTGGCCTGACATCGGTGCTCCACTGCTGTGCAGCCCAAGAGTACCCATCAGACTTGTGCAGCTCCACGTGAGAGTCAGGGCCCTAATGCAGACCCAGCTATTCTAGAAACCTGTTGGAGAAGTCGAAGATGAGTCGCTAAGTTCCCCCAAGTGTGGGTTCAGGCTGTAAGCAATCTGGCATCACTGGGAAAGAAAAGATGTGGGAGGGGTCGCTGGGCAGAGGTGGGCTGGGCAGCAGGCCAACCTGGTAGGCATGTGGCTACCATAAGGCCCAACCTCTAGCTGCCCATTAAGTCTTGTGTGGTGAAGATCTCCACTCCACAGACATTATACCCTCTGTGAAGGGTAATATTGTTAGGGTAACAAGATGTAGAACTACCCAGGGAACATACCTCTGTTTCTAGACTGGGTTAGTTTAGAGAGAAGAGCCACCTTGAAAGTGGTGGCACCTTTCCCTAGGCTGGGGTTCAGGACTGAGTACAAGGGAGGGGTGGAGCTGAGCCTCAGTGTTCCCCTTTTCCTGCTTCCTGACTGCAGGCATCACATGACCACCCATGTCATGCTCCTGCTGCTAAGACCATCACGGACTGCACTGGCAAGCTGCGAGCTAGAATCAAGCACTTTTTCCTAGGAGGAGGCAATTTCAATTGAAAAAATGTCTCTATTACTTTGCCTGCAGGCAAGTCTACAGGGGCATTTTCTTGATGAATAATTGATGTGGCCAGGCCTTGCTTCGCTTGCTCCTGACGATATAAGAAAGGTACCTGGCAGTGAGCCTGGAGAGCAAGCCAGGAAGCAGTACTCCTCCATGGCTTCTGCTTCAGTGCGCCAGTTCCTGCCTTGAGTTCCTGCCCTGATTTCTCTTGGCGGACTGTGACTTTGGAAGTGTAAGCCAAATAAACCCTTCCCTCCCGAGGCTGCTTTGGGCCATAGTGTTTATTACAGCAACAAAAAGCAAACAAAGACACTTCCTTGAGTTTTTTTTTGAGGAGGGGCAGGCAATTAGCCGCTGCCATGAAAAAAATAGTAAGTAACACACCAGAAACTGGCACCACCAATACATCCTCTCCCAGGTGACCCGAGGGACAAACTGGATGATGCCACCTTGTGCTTAGACACCACTAGTTCAGACATTGGTCATTGGTGTCATTCTCCACAAACAGTGCTCAAGGTTCCTCGGAGGAAGGCAGGACCTTTGAGTCTGCAGCATCTATGGTCCCAGGAACACAGCGATAGGGTGTTTGTGTCACGGGGACTGCTGGTTGTTTGCATGTGGTTTGTCCCCAGGGTTCATGCACTGGACACTTAGTCACAAGGCTAGCAGTGCAAAAGGACAGGATCTTCATGAGGCACAGTCTAATGGAAGGTGGCTAGGTTATCAGAGGCATGCCATTGGGATGGATTAATACTGGTCTCAGGGAGGGAGTTAGTTCCAGAAAGAGTCATTTGGGTTGGTCCCTCCCCAGCTCCCCATGTGATCATTTCCGCATACTCATACCTTTGATATCATATACCATGAGGCCCTGACCTGAGCCTACATGATACTGGTACTATATTCTAAATTTCAGAACTGCAAGCCAAGTAAATCTCTTATCTTTGCAAGCACCTAGCTCCAGGTATTTTATGACAGCAACAGGAATGGGCACATGCAGGGATAGGGAAGCCTAGAAGAGCTCCTGATGCCCAGTACTAGGTGGAATATTATCCAGACAGAAAGATGGCTTCTGTGTCATCGTTGACAGAAGCAGAATGAGGGGGAGGACAAAGAAATGTTTCATTCAGAATTCCACTCCCCACTCCCACACAGACACTTCCTTCCATAGTAGTCTGTGCTGGTGGTTCCAGCAGTGATTTGTCACAGGGACAGCAGGTACTCTTGGCTGGCAGCATTGTGGTCATTATCCTATCATCACTGTGAAAAAAACACCTGACAAAAAAGGAAGAGAACAGTGGCTCACTGTTCAAGGGTACACAGTCCATCATGGCGGGAAGGCGTGGTGGCTGGTCATGTTGTATCCACTGACAGGATGCAGAGAGAGATGAACGCTGGTACTCAGCTTGCCTCCTCCTATTTATTCAGCCCACAGGATGGTGTTCACATTCAGCAAGGGGGATGGTCTTCCCACCTCAGCTAACCCAGGCTTGGGACTCCCTCACAGACATGTCCAAGATAACACTCCTTTGACTTCCCTCAAAAAACCCTATAATCACGCATGAAAAACCTCGAGTGGAACTCCATGATGGTCAGTTTTCAAAAATTCTAGAGTGCATCTCAAGCCAGCATGGCTATTGCCAAGAAAAGCTTGGGGAAGAGTTCTACCAGGAGCAGATTAAGGAGTCGTAAAGACTACAGCCAACAGTCTTCCCATGTGGAATTCTGGGAGAAACGAGGCATCAGTTGCAGGCTCAGGAAACCTTGGTAATGTATGGACTTTCAATGAACCAGCATCAGCAGATGCAGCAAGTGAGCCAGCCGGGTGTAACTTGCTAACAATAGAGGAAGCCAGTATGAGGATGGTGACTGTACCCTGGTACCATCCTTGAAACTCTTACATCTAATAAAAGCATATTAAAAGGGCCTGGAGAGATGGCTCAGTAGTTAAGAGTACATGCTACTCTTGCAGAGGACCCAGGTTCAATTCCCAGCACCCACATGGCAGCTCACAACCATCTGTAACTCCAGCTCCAAGGGATCTGACACCCTTTTCTGTACTCCTTGGGCACTGTACCCCCACCCCCAGATACATGTGCATCCCTGAGAGAGAGCTGCTGACACCTGTAAACCTAGCATGCGGTGGGGGAAAGTGGGAGGATGGCCACGAGTTTGAGGCCAGCCAGATCTGCATAATGACCTCCGGTCTCAAAGAAACCAAAACCAAATGAATGAATTCTAATGACAGAATTCTCTGAAGTCTTCCAGGCAGGCTCCAAATAAAACCCAGACTTCTTACCCTGGCTGACAGTGCCTTGAGACCTGGCCTTATCTAGCTAAGCACCCTAACTTTGCCCTGGGTATCCCCTTCCCTGGTACTCCAAGTCTTGTGAATCTTCATATGCCAGCTTCCGTACCACTGTTAGGAGAAGCCACCTGGAGAGCAGCCTCACATCTCTTCCGTGTGTGTTGCCGCATTTCCTTCCTGTGCTAAAGTCTGTGCCAGTGTGCCTTGACATTATTCCTCAGCGCCCACCCACCCACCTTTGAGGAAGGGAGGCCCGATATCTGCGTGTCAATCATGTTGACTGCCACCCCCTCCCTGAACCTCACTGTTCCCTGTACATTTTCTGGTGTCCACTATACATCACAACCTTGGTCTTCTCATTTCCCATGCTGCTCAGCCATGCTCTGTGTGTGCCTGCATGTGTGCATGTACATGCATGTGTATACACATGCATGCAAATAGCAGAGGACAGCTATGTCATTCCTCACATGCACAACACAGAGTCTCCAATGGTCTGGAGCTTATCCAGTAGGTCAGCAAGGCCACGGGATCCTACAATCTCAGCCTCCCCAGGAGTTGGATTCCAACTGCACATAGAATCCAAGGAATCGAACTCATATCCTTCAGCTTGAAAGGCAAGGACTTACCAACCGAAGCACCTCCCCAGCGCTAGCCATTTTCCATAAACACAGTCTCTGGCCTGGGTAGCCTGCAACTGGGAAGAGATTGTTACCATTTAATCGCAGCTGCTGAGTTCTACATCCCCGGAAGACGCTCACTTGCACAGTGAGGGCCCACAATGAACACAGTCATTAGCATGCTGCATTATTCCACTGTTTTCAAACTATATTTTGTTAAAATGCCAAAAGTAGCTAACTGAGCCAGAAGCCTGAGAAGTATGCAGGGAGTCAAGGATGCTCCCTTGTTTTGCCCACGGGAATGAGGAGGGACGCGGTGTTTCTGAGAGGAAACCATTCTTCAGATTCTCCTGCCCCAAAGCTTCCCACTGAGCTGGCTGCTGTGTGGTCTGTGGAACCTTCCAGAATGAATGAAAAGTCAGTATATATTTGTGCTTAAGGCGTGTTTCCAATTATCTGTGCTGACAGAGCAGAGAGCATCTTCCTCCTAGGGAGGATGTTCTCCTGAGGGAAAGTCAGTGTTTACTGGGGGGTGGGGGCGCTCCGCGGAGGGGGGAAGGGGTGCAATGGGCACAGTTTCCCTTTGTACTGATAACTACACTGCCCAACTCTGTTCATGAATGGCTCAAATGGTAAAAATGTTATACTGTATGTATTTTACCACAATCAAAAGAGACCCAGGGATACATTTTTAAAACTCAAGCTACAAAAATAGTCATAATATTCTGATAGGAGGAAAAAAACAGCATCAATTGTGGTGTGGGGGAGAGTACATTTTTTATTTTTAAAATCACGAAATAAAGAAATCAAACAGCAATGGGCTGTTTCTAGGGGGAATGGCTTCCCCTCTCTTTGGAGGCTGTATTTTTCCAATTATATATCCTGCAGCAAATGTTTATATATCTTTTGTAATCAGAAAAGCACGTAAGAAGACACAGGCTGTGAATGGGCTTCCTGCTGGTGGACGGTGTATTTTAAAGTTGTCCCGATGGCAAATGTCATGCTGTGTTGTATTTACACACACACATACACACACACACTTACACACACACACATACACACACACCACACACACACATACACACACATACACACACACATACACACACATACACACACACATACACACACACACATACACACACACATACACACACACACATACACACACACACATACACACACACACATACACACACATACACACACATACACACACACATACATACACACACACATACATACACACACACATACACACACATACACACACATACACACACATACACACACACATACACACACACATACACACACACACATACACACACACATACACACACACACACATACACACACATACACACACACATACACACACACACATACACACACATATACACACACATACACACACATACACACACATACATACACACACATACACACACATACACACACACATACACACACATACACACACACATACACACACATACATACACACACACACACACACACACACACACTGTCTTTTTCATTTATTTCGTGTATGAGGTTACACACACTCCCAGCCAAATTTGGTTTCATGTGAGAGCTGAGGATTTAAACTCAGGTCCTCACACTTACGAAGGAGACACATGACTGACACAGCCAGTTCTCCAGACCCCCAGACCTCCAGTCCCCAGATCCCTACTCCCTCAGTCCCCCAGCACCCAGACCCCCAGTCCCCAGATCCCTACCCTCCTCAGTCCCCCAGCACCCAGACCCCCAGACCTCCAGCTCCTCAGTGCCCCAGCCCTCAGCCCCCCAGATCTCCAGCTCCCTAGGCCCCCAACCCTCCAGCCATTAGCCCCTCAGTTATTCAGCCCCCAAACCCCAGCTCCCCAGCCCCTCGGTACCCTAGTCCCCAGACCCCCAGCCTCTTAGCTATTCAGCCCTCAAACCGCAGCTCCCCAGGCCCTCAGCTCCCAGCCTCCAGCCCCTCAGGCCCCAACCCCCCAGCTCCCCAGTCCCTGAGCTTCCCAGCTCCCCATCCTAAATGTCTTTGGTGGGGCGGGGGAGACAACTAATTCTGGATCCCCACTGCCAGCTGGGTCTGGGAATCTCGGAGGAGGCCAAGTAAGTGGAAGTCAGAGATGAAAACAATCAGGGCCATCGCAAGCTCCCAGGTCCGATCCAGGGAGGAAAACCTTCTCTCCAGGAGGGTCGGGCTTGATTTGGCCCCCAAGGATTTGATTTAGTTACAGAAGGTTCTTGTTTTGTTTTGTTTTTGCAAGAATTCACTCCGTTTATTGAGATTCAAATTGAGGCCAGGTTAAAGCCGACCCTCCTCTGATCTAGCAGGGAGCCCGCTGAGTGTGATCGAATCAAGGTGATTGTGGGAATAAATAGCAATCTGCAGCCGGGCAAACTGTGCTCCTGAATTGAGCGAGGCCGCATTCCTTTGACACTCATTACAAATAAAGACACATCACACGTGGGTAGTGTTCGCCACCTTCCAACGTGCGTTTACGGTTTTGTTTGTTGTGCCACGAGGTTTGTTTGTTGAGGTGGGTAGCTCCAGAGCACCGCCAAGAGCTGCGGGGTGTGGGGGGAGGGTGGAGCTGGGGGCAGTGAGAGAGACCTGGGCTAGAGCAGAGCTGCCCTGTATGTGGGGGGGGCGCAAAGAAGGCAGGGGGTGGGGAAATTGGGCACAGGTTCGTCCTAAGTGACTGTTAAAGGGAGCTTATCAAGCTTGTTCCTCGTAGGACAATGAGGTGCGGTCCTACTCGGGAATCTGGGCGGAACTAGGGCCTCGGAGCTCCCTCCCGCAAGGCTGAGGTGGGAAACTGATGTGCCACCTGTAGTTGCCGGGAGCTCCTTTGGGGGCGCTGAAGTCTGGGCCTTTGGGGGCGCTGAAGTCTGGGCAGTGTGGAAGCTGTTCTTGGTGGGTAGAACACCGTTCAGCATCCTGGAGGATCCGGGGACTGAGAGGCCATCGGCTTCCCTGACCTTGTGTGCCAATAGGGTGTAAAGCAACAGGGAAAAGTTGTGACACCGTCACAGACAGGAAGGCAACCCGGTGGCCAGGGAAGCAGGTTATGGGTGGGGCTGGGGGACATTTCAGACAGTACACCGTTCTGCTGGGCTGCCTCTGAGTTAAGTTCCACGAAAGGCCATGGTGGGCACGGAGGACACACTCAACTATTACTAGTTACTTTCTGTGGTCACCACGGGGGGCCAGCAGCCCTGCAGACAGAGGCCATGGTGAGGGGATTGTTGTGATTTACAAGAGATGCTACACTTCAAGGCCTCGACATGGATGGTGAGACCCCCCACCCCCCACCCCCACCTCCCACCCCTCCCCCTCATCCCCCCTCCCCACCAGCCTCTCTTGCTTTATCTGTGAAACAGAACAGTGACAGCTTTGAAGTGGCCTCTGGATTCCAGACTTCCCACTCTCACCCCTGGGACAAAACCATGCCATGATGCTCCAGGGAGTCTTGAAGAACCTAGGGGGCTTTGCTGTGACACCCCTACCTTCATTCTTCAGTAACTTGTCCTCCAGTCCCGTTCCTGCCTGAGTCAGGTCCAGGGTCTGGAGACGCCAGTAAACCAAAACCCAATAGGTAAGACAGGCAAGGGAGACCTTGACTCCTGGGACCCACAAGGAGTTTAAACAGGGGCCAACTCTGAAATCTGAGGGTTGAGGCAGAGGCAGAGCGTCCTGTTGCACCCTCCTTCTCTACGATGCCGGGGAATAACCCAGGCCTAATCATTGCTTCGTGGCTGTGTAACCTTGAGCAGGTGGTGCCAAGTTTCTGTGACTCAGGTACCTAACATGTAAAACAGTGCAGTGTCTAATACACAGGGCTGTCTTGAGAAGTAAATAAAGGGATATAGCTCAGTAGTAGTTGCCCGGGGTACTCAAGTTGCCCCAAGTTTGACCCCTAAAACACACACACACACACACACACACACACACACACACACACACACACACAAAGAAAAGTAAATGAATTATCTCAAATAAAGTGCCTAATGGGTGTTAGTGGTTGCTGTTCAGGGAATTGAACTTGTGATTGTGTGTGTGCACGCACATGCGTGTGTGCATACGTGCATGCATGCATGTGCAAAGGAGTGCGTGTGTTTGCATGGTGTGGAGGCCAGAGGTCAATTTTGATGATGATTCCTGTCCATATGCCTTGTTTTGGGAGCTTCACTAGCTAGACAGCAAGGCTTTTTGTATCTCTTGGGATTACAAGGGCATAACATCACTACTGGCTTTTCTTTGTAGGTTATAGGAATCTGAACTCATATCTTCATGCTTGTACAGCAAGCACTTTACCCTCTGAGCTAACTCCCCCAGACTGTGCTCTAGATCTTTCTAAGATCCTCCTCTGACTTGACTCAGAGCCTACCCCACGCCACCCCTGTATTCCTGGGCCCTGGAGAAGGCCCTGTCCTGGAATGACAGAGAGATGAGTAGGTCCTCGGATGGAAACCCATGCCCTAGTTCCAGATAGGACAGAGCCCAGCCACGTGACTGAATGGTGAAGCGCCTATGGCTTGATGCCAGACAGAACTAGGTGGTATCCCAGCTCCTCTCCCTTGCAGTTGTGTGACCCTGGGAAGGAAGGCTACTTTGCTGTCTTGAACGCTATAGTTTCCTCAGTTAAAGTGGTGACATTAGCTTAGACTTCACAGGCCTGTTGTGGATTGCCACCTGCTTCTCATACGCACCTCTGGATCGGCAGCTTGTGCCAGGTTCAGCCCTTGGTCCTCCTGGGCTCAGTTTCGGCATCTTTGGCCAAGGTGAGTCGGTAATCTCACTCTAGATTAGCTCCTTGGCTTGCTGTTGACAGGGGCAATAGCACCATATCATTGTCCCATGGCTAGCCTGGCCTCGTCTCCACAGTGGCAGGCTGAAGGCTTCTCTGAACAAGGTGAACAAACTATTCTTTCTGGGGCTGGGTAGACGGTCAGCAAAGTGTTTGCAACAGAAGCCTGAGACCTTGACTTGGATCCCTATGTTTAAAAAGGGGGTGAAGCTGGGTGCCAGAGCATGCACCTGTGGTCCCAGTGTGGGGAGGCAGAAACAGACAGATCCCTGGAGTTCACTCGCCAGCCAGCTTAACTGAACAGGTGAGCTCCAGGTTCAGCAAGAGACTGTCTCAAAAATAGAAAGTGGAGAGTGACTGAGAAGACCTGACCCCTGACCTCTACATGTGTGAACACGTACGTGCATATGCAACTCACAAGAACACAGACATGGATCCATATGTACACACACACACACACACACACACAAGATTTCCAAGCTTCTGCTATGGAAGGTATATTACTCTCCCACAGAGGCCAAAGCAAGTCATGTGACCAGATTCTAGGGATGAAAGATTTGGTGGACAAGCCAGTGAGGAATTCACTCATTTACCATGCTTTCTTTGAGGATAAAATGAAACAACAGAAGTCAGATGAAAGTGGTATCTGCCTGTGGTCCCAGGTGCTTGGGAGGCTAAGGCAGGAGGAGCTAAAGGCTAACCTGAGCAATATAGCAAGACTCCACGATGAAGCTTGGTTCAGAAGAGTTCCCTACAATCTCGTGGACTGGATAATTGTTTGGTTGCTGATAAGCTTCCTAGAACTGATTGGTCCCTGAGGATTCCATGTTATCAATGGATCTTACCCTAATCAGTGGATTCTGTTGATGGAATCATAATTGGATGGTGTTATTGGGAGAAGGTATTAAAGGAGGAGACAAGGCCTCATTGAGGGAAACAGGGACTAGAAAATTGAAATCTGCCTGGTCTTTTTACTCTCTCTGCTCTTATCCACCTTGGCCTGAGCAGCTTTGCACACTACACAGTCCTGGCCTCAAAGCTCTGTCTTGACAGATTCAGACACAATGGATCCAGGGGTCCGTGAATGGCCCTACTGAAACCATGAACCAAAATAAACCTCTACTCCTTTAAACTGTCCCCATGCATCTGTCACAGCAAGGTACACCTGATGCCCAAGTCTCTTAAAGATGAAACAAAATAAACATGTTTTAAATGACACAAAGAGCTTTGGTGGCTTTGGTGGCATGTGTCTGGAATCCAGCAGGAGGATGCCCACAAGTTCGAGGCTAGCATGGCCTGTGTAGAGAGTTCCAGGACAGCAAGGGTTACTTAGCAAGACCTTGTCTCAGAGCCAGAGATACAGCTTAGTGGTAAAGAGCACTGGCTGCTCTTTCAGAGGACCCAGGTTCAGTTCCCAGCACCCACATGGCAGCTCTCAACCTTCTGTAGCTCCAGTTCCAGGGCATCCGATGTCCTCTTCTGGCCTCTGTGGGCACCAGGCATGCACATAGGAGGCACACAGACATATATTCAGACAAACACTCATATACACACAATAAAAGTAAGTCATTTAAAAAAGATCCCTTTCCAATAAATAAGCCTGGGTGTTCAATTAATGTGTAGATAATGATTGCATTTCTCTCTTTGGAGAGTCTTAGCATAAAAGATGGATCTGAGAGGGTTGCACTGCTCTGGGCACTGATCTTAGAACAATCCGAACGCTTTATTGTTTGTACGGGGCTTGAAGACTCTTGTAATGATACTCTCTCTTCCCTTCAAATGATGGCCCTCTGCCTGCAAGCTTAGACCCTCTTGTCCCTTCAGATCACATAGTTTCAGTCTTCTGATTCCTGGAAAGGTAGGGGCTACACTTTGGTTGGGTATGGAAGGAAAGTACACAAGACAGAACTTTGGCCTTCTGCAATTCTTAAGATCAAAAGATCCCCTGACTAGAATCTTAGATAGGAGAGAAACTAAGGCAGAATAGAAAAACAGGAGAAATTATGGGGAAATGGGGAGAGAAAGGAACCTCTTACCTTGGACTGTGACTGATACTTTTTACTGTCTGAGAAGCAAAATTTCCAACATAATTAGCAGCATTTGCAGTGAAGGCTTTCCCACATAGAACATCCCTTCCACACATAGCTTATTTTTTGTTTTTGTTTTGTTAATAGCAATGACCCAGCTTTACAACCTGAGTACATATTACTTATACCTTCTGCAAGACATTTCTCTTGGCATCTCAGATCAGACCTCGTTTATGTGAATGTACCCTACCTGCCTGAATCCCCGAGAGACTGAGTTTACTTTATGTATTGTCACCCTGCAGGAGCCACCGGCATATGACTCTGCAAGGCAATGAAGTGTGGGTTTTACCGGAAGCTCATGCTTTCACTCTGAGTGGGTCTTGCTTTCTTCCTGTGGGCCTTTCTCTTTCTCTTAACCCTTGTCCTTCGATCCATACCAACATATACTTATTAGATCCAACTCAGCTTTTAAAAATCACTTAAATAAACAAAGTCTCATGTAGCCCAAGCTAGCCTCAAACTTGCTATGTAGCCAAGGCTGGCCTTGAGCGACTCATCCTATCTGCACGTCCCAAGTACTGAGATCACAGACCTGCACTACCAAGACTGACTTAAACAGTGATTTTTTTGTTGCATTGTCCCAGCCTCATTTTCCTCTGGGATGTGAAGATGGCAGCCAAGCCACATACCCTACCTTGACATCAGTGAGGGGTGGCAGCTTCCATCTCTCCTGTGCATCTGCAGAGCCCTGGGGCTGAGAACGCAGCCGTTTCCATCCCTTTACTCATGAAAAAGGCACCTGAGAGTCAGTTACCATTTTTTGTTTTACTTTGACCCGCTTCTCCCTTTTCAAAGGACCCGATGCTGGGAGCCGTTGGCAGAGCCTTCCCTCCAGGCTGTCCTTTCTTCTGTTCCCCAGCTCCCTGAAGGTGTCTCCTGCCCTGGTTTCATCTCCCTCTTTTCTCCAGTCTCTCATCTGCCTAGGGGCTGCTTCTAGCTGGAGCTTCAGCTTCAGGGAACTAGGGGGCAGGGCAGAGCTGCAGGGTCCTTCCAGGTAAAACTCTGGATGCCCGGATGCCAGTGTCCGCATATCTCTCTGCCAGGGTGTGCCCTCCTCTTCCTGGGGAGTGGTTACTCCTAACCTGTAAGGGAAAGGTGCCTCTCCACTTGGGGCTGGAGGGTCTTAAGAGGGCCTGAAGCCCTTTGAACTCCAAGGAAAATGGCCTTATTCTGACCTGGGAAACCACCAATCGGCAAGCAGGTCCTGAACAGCACCCCCTCCATCTGCCTGAATAACGGGGGTGGGGTGGGCTTTACTTGTCTGAAACCTAGATGCCCTAAAAAAGGACTGCCTTTCATCTTGAGGAACCTCATACCTTCTCAGACAAGAACGGAGCATACAGCCTAACTCAGACAACCTGGTTCCTCAAAGGCCTGGGCAAAGGAACTGGGGGGCATGTGGGGGTTGGAGGGGGGAACCTGACCTTCCAGTTGGACCCTCCAGGACGGCTGGGGGTTCTTCTGGGACATGTCCTGGAACTGTCCCTGAGTTGTTGGCTTAACAGGAAATGCCTTGTTCTCACACCGCCCCTTGAGCTTGATGGGGACAAACCTGTTTTACAGATGTAGGCACTGAGAGCATGATTGACTGGCATGGATAAAGCAGGGTTAGAAAAATCCCAGGGGTGGGGCTGGTGTCCAGCCTAGGTGAAACTGGCTTCCAGCACACTTGTTTGTTTGGGGTTTTGAGACAGGGTCTCATGAATCCCAGACTGGCCTCAAACTTAATATATAGTCATGGTGGCCTTGAGTTTCTGAGCCTCCTGTCTCTACCTCCCAAGTGCCAAGTTTATAGATATGGTCCCGCCACACCCAGTTTGTGCAGTGTTTGAGATGTAACCTAGGGCTCATGCCTACCGGGCAAGTACTCGAACAAGCCACACCCCCTGTCCCTCTAGCACACTTTAAAGAAATGAAAAGTCTTCAATTCTGTCTCTAGGGAAGATGTTTCCGTAAACTCTCTGAGCCCCATTTCCTCACCTGTAAATGGGGCTATGGTCGTGAGGAGCTGTGTACACAAGCTTGTGCAATGTTGACAATGTCACTGCACTGAGAACTCTGTGTGAGGGATGCCTGGATCGCTCCCTCCTACCAGCCAGCTCTGACTTTCTCACTGGGCATCACCAAGGTCGGCTGTGTGTCTGTCCTACGGCTCAAAGGGGGTGAAGCCCCAATTCTGGGTAAATGCTAGAGTCTGTGTTTGTCCCAAACAGCCATGCACTTCCAGACAGGACTTGACCTGTCTTCTCTGGTTTTGGTGGAGGCCTCAGAGAAGACGGAGAAAACAAAGGACATTTTGTTTATGATAGAAAAATAAATCAACAGGGGGCACAAGTCCACAGGCCCAAAGGGAGGGGAGCATGTTTAAATAGAGCGAGATGCATTCACTCGGTGGAATACTCTGTGACTATTGAAATGATGTTTACCAAGGGTTTGTAATAACACGGAAGATGCTTATTCTGAAAATGCCATGCAGAAGGAAGCAACAGAATTGTGTGTTCAGCACAAACACACCCTAGCAAAATCCAAGCCAAACAAAACCCACAAACAAGAAAGAGACCCGAGGGACGAGCACCCCAGCAGGAGATGCCTTTGGGTGGCAGAATTGAGAATTTTCTTATACATTTCTCTATCTTTCAATTGTCTCTTTATTTTTCTATAAAGGGCCATGGGCTGGCTTAAAGTGGAAGATAAGCCAAACATCATTTTTTCCTCCCCCAAAGCAGTAAGAACTCTTATTAGAAAAAAGCAAGACAGATGGCCCCCAGAGAGCAAGCTAATTCTTAGGCCATCCAGAAGCTGAGGTCAGGAGGTCGGCAGACCCAGTCTATTCCCCAAGTCAAATGGGCAGCCTAGACTCTGAGGTTACAGGATGCAGATGCCAGCAGGCTGCCCTAGGCTTCAGACATGGCCATGGTACCTGTGACTCCCTGGCAATTATGCTGGCTCCTGCCACCAAGTCAGCTTCTCTCCTAGGGAGCAGAGACGAGCGAGATCAATCAATCCTCTACCCCTCTGCCACCCGTTGATGGTCCTCCTCCTCCTCCTCCTCCTCCTCCTCCTCCTCCTCCTCCTCAGAAGCAGCTATGTTCCCCATCCTTTGTGGCAAACCCTCCCCTTCCTGCTCGGTGCAACTCCCCATTCCTCATCAGGAGGCCTGATCAGAGCACTTGGCCTGCTTTGCCCTTGTCTTGGGAGTTGCATGTGCTGAGTTCAACGTCTCTCCTCCTCCTGTGCTCTTCTCTCCTCCATTGGAACTCTGTTCCCGTGGGCACAGAGCAGTGCCAGGCCCAAACAGCCTGCTCATGTTCATTTCACCAGTGAACTCTGACCACCGTGCCTCTGCTGGACTCCCTGGTTACTGTAACCACTTCCACCCCCAAACCAGCTCCTTGGCAAGTCAGTGATGACATTCCAGCTCCGACCTGGCAGCCGTGACTGCTGGGTTTCTGTTTTAAATAGTTCTGAAGTCATTCTAAGGGCTCATCAGGAAGAGATACAGGATTGATTGGTGATGTCTGCCACATGGCATAAGGGAGGGGCTCAACAGCCCAATCCCAACACCCTCTCAATAAAGACCAAGCTCACCACTCACTGGGTCTAGAACTTTTTTTTTTTGTAACTTCTTGGGATACCTGCCAGGTTCCTATCATTGGTGCACCATAGGCTTCTGAAGGTTTCCCTAGTGTGTTCCCTCTTCTCCTGGGCTCCTGGGCCTAGACCCTATTAGACCCTACTCAGCTTGACCGGGGTCTTGCCTTTTGTCCGGCTCATTGCTGCAGGTTGCCCTCAGACCTGGGTTCACTTGCACTTGGGATCTGAAGGTATCTTCCCAAAGCACCTCACCTCAGCCTGACACCACCATGCCAATGCCCCTTTCTGTAATCAGATTTTTCTTTGGGCCTCCAGCTCACAAATAATGACATAGAGACTCATTATTAATTATGAAAGCTCGGCCTTACCTTAGACTTGTCCCACTACCTCTTATAATTTAAATTAACCTATTAGTTTTAATCTATGTTCTGTCCCATTGCCCGTGACCTCATCTCTCTTAGTGACCATGCTTTCTTTGCAGAGTTCTCTCTCTGCCTGGAAGTCCCCCCTATGCCTCCTGCCTAGCTATTGGCTGTTCAGATTTTTATTACACCAATCACAGCAATACATCTTCACACAGTGTACAAATACCCCACAACAGCCTTTGACTCTCTTTACTGAAGCCATCCCTCCCACTGCGCCGGCGTCCCTCAGAGGCTGATGTCTGAGTATTGACGTGGACTTGGCAGAGGGTAGGATTCCTTCCCTGGGGACCCCCCATGGCCCAGACATCCTTTCTCACTCAGCTTTCAATTTAGGAATCACTCAGCTGCTTCCTCCTCCTAGGCCCCCGGCCAGGGAGAGTCACCTTGTGTGGTCCAACCAAAGCTCTTTTCTCATCTCCATGCCAACTTCCTCCTTGTTCTGCATTCTAATCCTGCATCTTCTAAAAAGCCCCTCAACCTGAGCTCCAGCAGCTTCGTGGCCACCCGGGGGTCTGCATGGCCACCCATGGGATCTGGGGAGGACTTTAAAGGGACACAGAGTCTGGAGTGTTGTTCTCCCACTAGTCAGGCCCACCCCAACTGTGACTCACACCTGACTGGTCCAAGAGCATCATTGCTTTCCTCCGGATGTCTTTGTCTCCCTCAGAATGGAACACGTCACGGTAGGCGGGGCAACATGTCATGTCAGGCTGTCATTCTTCCTGGAATTGGGTCTCACTGGATGTAAAATACTGAGGACTTGGATGCTCCACTAGAATCTTCCGTCTCTTAGCTCCGTCCTGGACCTGCTTCTCCCATTCCTTCCCATCCGACAAGGCAGACAAGATGGCTACCAGACACCGAGAAGGCGGTCCTGAGGAGCTGAAAAGTGGTAGCTGTCCTGGCCTGCAGGCAGAGAGGATTATGAACTCTGGGGAGAGTGCTGTGGTCAGGCGGTAGTGGGCATGGCAGTGGTCTTGAAAAAGGGAGTCTGGAACCACATACATACCGGTCTCCCAAGACCTCAGTTGTGCAGTGACTAATATTCAAATAGAACTCATGCTAAGATGAATGCTTCTCTTCCTTCCAGCACACAGAATTTGGGATAACCAAAAAAGGAAAGTGGGCCTCGGTCAGTGTGCTCTGCAAACAGGTGTCCCTGTGGGTGCCTTCAGCCTTAACCACGCCCATCCTTCTGGCTGAACCTCAGGGATCCTCCCTCAGTTGTTCCCATCTGTGCTTTAGATGCTTCTAGAAACTTCAAAGGTGGACCCCAATGCTTAGGAAGGTGGTCTGTGGTGGCTCACAGAAAGTCGAGAAGCTTGAGGGGCCCCTGGCACCTGGAACTGTGACTGGGATGAGATTATGGCCCTGAGTTTCAGTGGGGCCCTGAAACAGCCCCTGCCAGAATTCTGATTTGAAGTTCGATGCCGACTAGCCACTCATGAGTGTGGCTACCCACAGTCCTGGAATGCTGGGCCCTGGCTTCACTGTTGTAGCAGGCCTGCGAACTGTGGGTGTTAAAGACTCCTCCGAGGCCCTGTAGCCTGTGGTGGAGGAGAGATGACTTTCCACCCCATGGCTATGTTCCTGCCCACTTCTTACCCATAGTGATTGGCAGAGAGTTTCTCTGTATCCCGATGGAGCCCACCAGAGGGGCTGTTAGACGGGGGTCTGAGGCACATCAGGGACAGGCAGGGTCAGGACGGCAGGCAGAAGGGTGCCCCGCGCAGCAGGGAAACCCTGTAGCTCCTTAGACACAAACCTGGGTGAGATGTGGTCCGCCAGGAAGCAGAACATCCGCCTGCGTCCCACACAGTAGATATGGTCATCCACCACAGCGCACTGGAAGGCATCGGGGTAAGGCAAGCGGTACGTGGCACACTCATACCAGAGCCGGGTGCTGGCACTGCAGCGGTACACGCTGATACCCAGGCTGCGGTTGAGGTCAAAACGGTAGAGAAAGCCATTGACCGCCACCATCTCAGCTGTGCGGTCCTTGCTGCCCCCTGTGGGGCTGGCCCACCAACGCTGCTCCTGGCTTGAAAATCGGAGCAGCAAGTAGCACAGGCTGCCCCCGGTGACGAAGATCTCATTGGCGCACACTGTGGCTGTGTGCGCCAGGGCAAATGTGTCATTGGGGAGTGGGGGGGCAAAGGTCCAGCGGTCCACTCGAGGGTCATAACGCTCCACTGTGTTCAAACACTCACCTCCAATGGCATAGAGGTACCCCTCCAGAGCCACCAGCCGGCAGTGCGGCCGGGCCTGGTTCAGAGGACACACCTCACTCCAGATTGCAGTCAGGGGGTTGTAGCAGAAGACGCGGTTGGAGGGTTGGCCCCCAGGTCCCTGGCAGCCAGACACCACAAACAGATAATTGAAGAGAGTGCAGACAGCACAACCTTGGGACATGACCTCCATGGGCAGCTGAGCCAGCGGATGCCAGGCATCCTGCACATTGTCATAGCAACAGAGACGGCCACTGTCTTCCTGGGGACACACATCGGCAACCACCAGGCACTTGTGGCCACGGAACCGCCGCTGGAGGATCAGCTCCCGTTCTGTCCCACTCAGGCCTCCGTAGATGTCTGCGCTGCGGAGGACTTGAAGGTAGTTATCACTCATCACCTTGTAGGCTGCCTCCTTCAGGGCCTCCAGGCCCTGCCTCTTGGCCAAGGTCAGCACCTCATAGCAATTGCCCAGGTCCAGGCGTACATCCTGAGCCGACGCGGGGGTGAGCTGGATGTGGAAGAAATTGGTCCCAGCTACAAGCTGTACACGGGGCTCCCCATGGCTGCAGGCTGAATTGATCTGGGCTTCCTGGTCCAGGTGGGCTGGAGCAGGCATCGTGAAGCCTTCGGGCTGCAGCTGGAGCTCTGGGTTCTCGGCGATCTGCAGGAGGCTCACCTTTCTGCTAAAGCCTGGTGCAGAGGGGGACGGCATAGGAGGTGGGGATATTACTTCAGCGGCACCCTCTGGATTGTGAGCTTGGCCTCTGGAGTCTGCTCCTGTGACCTCTGGCTCAGGCCCAGGGGATGGAGCATCAGCCAGAGCTGCTGTACAGGGGACCGGCCTGGAGACTGCCTTCGATGTGGACTCCACGAAGTAGTCATATACTCTCCCCTTCAGCTTGGGCCCCAGTCCCTCTGCCTTCTGGATAATATTCTCCTCCATCCGGATCCGGGCCACAGATGAGAAGGTGTAGGAGGCATTGGTGGCTCCTTCCCGCTGCTGGGTGGCCAGGCCCATGTCTGCTGCAGCCTGGAGGGCACCAGCCTCTCCCCCTATTGACCCCTGTCACATGGGTGAAGACCCAGCTCTGGTCCATGTCACTGCTGACCACGGTGGGATCAGTGCCACAGCTGAGAGCTCCCAAGACCTCAGACCCTGTTTGATCTGGGGGTCTGTCGTCTGGCCATGGAGAGAGCTTGTCACCCACCCAGCTGCCGCCCACTCCTGGGGCAAGTCTAGCTGGGGAGCTTGTAGGTTCACAGCCCAGATGAGGGAGGGGGGGAGGGTTGGGCTTACCTCTAACAGCTGTTCCGGCTTCCTGGCCACTGCAGGGAGGAGGCACAGGCTGAGATTCTGGGCGCTGCCCTTCCTGATTCTCATCAGAGCCTTTTCTTGTGGACTCCCCAGATCTGGAGGTGACCAGTTGGCAGGAGTCTCCTGGGTCCTCCAAGCTGCAGTCCAGTGGGGCTCCGGCCCCCTTGCTGGCCTTCCTGCGTCTTGGCCCCCTTGGCAGGGTCCCTGGAGAAGTCCCTTGGAAGGCAACCTCCCCCCAAGCCCTCTGCTTCATCATCAGCCTTGTGGCCCTTGGTATCTCTCCCTGCTTGCCCAGCTGGGGCAGGCCTGGACTTGTAGAGTTTGTAAGCCGCAGTTACCAGGAGCAGCGCAGCTGCAGACAGCACCACCTTGCTGGTCAGCTGCATGTCCAAGTGCCAGTCCTGGGTCTCTGCTCCCGCTCTGGTGGGAAGCATGCTGGCCAGGGATAGAGGAATGCCAAGAATCTGATTAATGATTGCCCAATAGGGGCAAGTTCCTGGATCCTGCTGCGGAGTGGGAGGGAGTCACTAGCTGGTTCTGGCCAGCTGAGTTGTCGGAGCAGAGGTGAGTTTGAGTTGGCTGAGGTGGCACGGGGACAAGGGATGGCTAAGGTCACTGCTGGCCTCTTTGGATCCTCCCCTGAAGTGGGGGTGGGGGAGGCTCCTAACCAGAGGCCAAGCTCCAGATCAGTCTGCTGCTGCAGCTGGAGGGCATTTGGAGCGCCAGCAGGGATTCGAAAAGGAAGGAAGCTCTCAGAAGATCTGTCCCTGGGTACCTGGAAGCACGCGCAGTGGGTCTTTGTGTGTGAGCGCGTTTGTTTTCTCTTTTGCAAATCCTTGGGTTGGAGGCTTGAGGCAGCTTTTGTGGTGTTTCCTGGGGTAGGTGGAGCCACAGGTACCTGGAGAGCAGGGACAGTCCTGGCCCCAACCGAAAGGTCAGCATTTAACTGGCCAAGTGAGGGAGCAGTGCGGGAGGCTGAGCCTGGGCCAGCAGCCAAGCCACCTGACTGGCCCTTGACAGCCTCCGCCCTCTGTGTGACAAACTAAAGAGAAACCAGCTTTGTTGAAGCAGCCCAGGAAAAAAAGTGAGACCCTAGAGCAACCCTCTTCTTCAGGATGAGCCGATCTCAGGGAACGAGGACCATGGAGGACTGATACCTGTTAAGGTGGAAGCTTCACCCCAGCCCCTGGCATCCATAGACCCAAAGAGTCTGGGATGTTATGGTGGAAGCTTTGCCCCAGCCCCTGGCATCTATACACCCAATCTGGAATGTTATGGTGGAAGTTCCACCCAAGCCCCCCCCCCCATCTCCTCCCAAACCCTGCTGCATCTCAGAAAGCCCTTCAAATGATGACCCCTCTCCCAGAGATGCTGAAGACCACTCCCACAGGGTATTTAAACTGCCCCCCAGAAACCAGGTTTTTCCGGTCTCTTTTCCCCATCTCCTCTCTGGGAGCAAGGGGGGGGGGGCTGGAAGGCTTTTTCTAATCTGGTTTGATTTGGTCTGTTTTGGATTATAGCATAGGCAGAGAGGCTTATTGGGTGTAGAAACTTTTCAACACCCTGCAGCCCCCATCCACATCCACCTTAATATCAGCCCTGTGGACCCTGGACCCAAACTGCTCAAGTTTGCTATTCACCAACTGTGTGACCTCAGGCAAGTAGCTTCCCTTCTCTGTGCCTCCATTTCCCTATCTGAAAAGTGATGGGGAAGGGAACATGACAGCACCTCCTCGGGTTGTAATTAACATGTGTGAACCCCCCCCCCCCCGGGGTTGCTAAAGCTCTGTGATTCTCAGCTGTTCCTATCTCACACACACACCAGGGTCCTCCAAGGGTCCTCAAGGGTGGGTGCAGAGTTTGCAGCTGCCAGGGAGTTACCAAGTCAGTGAGCAAGAGCTGGGCCCAGCTCTGCTCTGCATAAGCCTCCATCGGTGTCCAGGACTCAAGTAGCTGAGCTGCCTAGATGCCCTTCACACATGCTCCACTTTTTAAATGTCTTCTGACCAAACAGTGAAAATAAGATCTACTTTGAGGGCCCAGGAACTTGGTTCTGCTCATGGGAAAACTATACTTTTTTTGTTACTCTGTGTGTGTGTGCATGTGTGTGTGTGTGTGTGTGTGTGTGTGTGTGTGTGTGTACATGCCATAGCACGCATGTGACAGTCATAGGCCAACCCTAGCAGCCTGTTCTCTCCTTTCACCATGTCAATCCTGAGACTGAATGAACTCAGTTTTCCAGGCTTGGGTGAGAGCTTTTTTACCCATGAAGCCACCTTGCTGGCCTCCTGGGATCCTCACCCCGTTGTCAGGCGCTTATGTGTGACCCTTTCTCTGCTCTACAGCCTCAGTTTATCCTTCTGTGTTGTGTCCCAGTCACAGCCTAGCGTGCCCAGCTTTGTTTCCTCTTTCAGGCCAGGCCTCCTTATCTTTGCTGGTGGGAATCTTTCCAACTTGTCTGGGTCCAGTCAAATTCCAGGCCTCCCTGGGCTCTTCCTTGACTGCCTTCCTGAGCTCTCCGTCCTTCCAAACTGGCTTTTCCTTCCTCAGTCTCCTCTCCCAATCTTTGTTATATCCAAAGGCCCCGAGCAAGGTGTCTGACTTCTGCAGGACTGACTCCTCGTGGACCAGTGGCCCTGGACCTAGTGAACTAGATCCAGCAAGGGAGGGGCCATCGGCTGAATCAGGTGGGCTCCTGGTCAGATCAGAGCTGATACCCACAGACCTCTCTGGGAGACACAAGATGGCGGTCTCCTCCTCTCAGCTTGTGAATGTTTGAAATGTGTGTTCATTGACAGGGAGGCCACCAGAGAAAAGAAGGCAGCCATGAGAGGAGATGACCCTGAAGAGGAGGGGGAGAGCCTACTGTGGGGCCCTCCAGGAAGAGCAGAGCACAGAAGAAGAGCAGAAGCCAGGCTGAGCATTGCATATCCGGAAGGTCAGAAGCCACCGATCATACAGAGAAGGCGGAAGAAGAGGGCTCTGGGGTCCCTGGAGACAGCACCTCTCTTTCAGAGTGTGAGGATTCCAGCTCCACTCCAACCCAGGTTGTATTCCATCTGCAGGTGAACAAACGCTACCTAAATGCCATAAATTACATTTTTTTAAAGGGCTCTGTTTAGAGAAAACTGAAATGAACAGAGGAAGACAGAAGTGAAATTAAAAGATAATTGGAAGTCTATATTGGGCTTCTGTGGATGTGCTTGCCTGACACCAATCTGGTCTCCCGTGTGCTCAGGCAGGATAAATTGAGAACTCTCAATGTGGCCCCGGGGGAAGGCAGGGCCCTCAGATGGATGCCGCACAGATCAACAGGCCCATCCTGGGTAGTCAGCTTTGCAGCCGATGGCCCCGATTGTGCCCAGCTCACTTTCCCAAGGTGGAGGCCACAACCCTGGTGGCCATAGTAGGTGAACAGAGAGCCCAGGGCTGAGGAAGGTTGGTGCGGAGGACGAGGGGGGAGCATTAGAGAAACATTGAAACATGGAAGTTGGAAGACCTGAACCCTCTTGATGTACACATGCGTGCCTCCATGTGCCCATATACACGAGAGAAGGTGTGGGCCTTTGGGGTGCCAAGATCAGAGATGAATTGATATTGGTTTGGCCAATGGAGAGACTGAGGCCCAGAGTGTATGGTATGGTTTAGAAGGCACTGGAATTCAGGGCAGCAGGCTGGACTGGATGTGGAAGAGGTCTGATGAAGGTTCCTACATCTCACCCAGAAGATTCTAGCATGCCTTGGCAGTGATTTTGGGCTCCACACTCATCCAGGGGTGTTTTGTGGACAAGCTCATGTGGACATGTGCTGTCCCCCGGGTACTCTGCATCCCAGGGTGGCTTCCTGGCTGCTGGACATTGCCTGGCCTGCCCACCATGCTGACTGATTGAGTGTTTTAAGTCCTGGTAGCCGAACCCAGGGCCTTGAACACGCCCTACCTGGGTCTTAAGATGCTGGAATGGGTCAGGTGTGAGTGTTCACTCTTGTAATCCCAGCGCTAAGGAGGCAGAGGCGGGTGAATTCAAAGTCAGCCTTGGTTACACAGTGAGATAGTTTCAAAATACACACTCACACGCAGTCTCAATACTCTCAAGCCCTCATAAATTCAAACATTCGCACACATGTACTCACACTCAGTCATACACACTAACTCACACACTCACATACTCACATTAAGACTCAAACTTGCCATGTGGTAATAGTGAACAGGTTTAATCCCAGCACTCAGAAGGCAGAAATGGGTCTCTGTGAGCTCGTAGACCAATGTGGTCTACAGAGCAAGTTCCAGGACAGCCATGGCTACACACAGAAACAAAAAAGATTCAAACTCCTTCATGCTCACATACTTATACACTCACACAAAATTCAACATTCATGTTCACCCTCACACTTGCATGTGCGAGTGCACATATATGTTTATTGAATCACACTCTCAGACATTTATAGATATCCTCACAAACACACTCATAAATCACAACCACACACTCACACATACCTTCATACACACTCACAAACACATATCCATACTCATACAAACACCCTCTAATACACACACATTCACACATAGACTCTCACTAGCACATATGCACTCACTTTGTTAAACAACCACACTCACAATCACGCATGATCACAGTCACACTACCACTCTCACATATTACACATATGTGTAAATGCACATTTACACGTACTCAAATGACAGCACATAGCTACAGTGATACACACTCAGAGTATTACATATGTACAAATTCACACACAAACTCACATCTATATGCATTCATGTACACACTCTTAGATGTATACATAGTCTCATACACTCACAATGACATGAATTTACACATACACAGTGATATGAATTTACACATACAGAGTGATACACACTTTCCCTCCACACATGCTCTCACACTCAAACATACACATACTCTCTCACACATTCACACAAGCATACTCAACAGAACTACATGCAATCACACAATCATTTACACTTCTTACACAATCATACACACTCACATCCCACTCACATAGTCACAGGGATGCAGCCACTGACATACTCTTACACACTTATGCACTGCCACAAAATCGCACTCTCATACACTTACACACGCACGCACCCACACTATACTCTCTCACACTTTCCCAATTACTAACACTCTCCCGCACAAAATCATACGTACAATCACACACAACTGATCTCACACACACATATGCAGTGACCCATCATAACTCACACTGCCACACACCATCACACTTACACCCTCACTCAGTCTCACACCCACATTCAGGGGGTGCTGGGGTCACAGATGCAGGCCACTATGCCTGGCTTATGACATGGGCGATGGGGATCTGAACTAAGGTCCACATGCAAGCACCATGACAACTGAGCCATCACCCCAGGCCCTATCAACCCATTTTAGAGATGAAGACATTGAGGCTCCTAGAAGGCAAGAATGCCTCTTTATTCAAGATCTCAGGTGGAAGTAAGTCTCTTCTTTGAACTTGGACCCACCACCCATAAGGACCATGGGCTGCCTGTGTCTCAGGTATGCACAGATCAGAGGCAGTGACACCAGGAATCAGGAAAGGACAAGGCATGCTGCAGCTGGTGAAAGGGGTCTGGGCCTGGAAAGAGTTTCAAAGGCTTGCCATGAAGGCCTATGCTGTTTAGATTTAGGAACTAAAATAAGGTCAGGTTGGGTGTGCCTATGGATTTGATGGAGAAATTGAATGTGAAATTCATGGTTGCCATAGGAGATGGCAGCCTGTGTCCTGCTGTTTCTTCCTGGGGTGGGAGGAGGTGGAGGCGGGAAGCATCCTGAGATGGGGGCGTGAGTCAGTAAGGCCTTCCTCCATGGTCAAGATCTGCCTTCACTGTGGGCTTGGAGCCCACAGCCACACTAACAACAGTAGCCAGAACAGCAGACACTGGGTTCCTTCCACCACTCTGGCTCCATGCTCGGAGGATCTGCAGACATCATCTCCTCCAACTCCCAACAGCCCTGCCAGGCTGCAGATTTACCAAGTCCGTGGATGAGTAAGCCATCCCATAAGCCACTTTCGAAAAATTCTTGCCTTTTGCCCTAAACAACATGACCTAGGAGCTGGTTAGTATGAGGGACTTGGGCCCCCACCACAGCTCCCCACGTCCTGAATCTTTATTTAGACCCTGAATGATTCTAGAGAGGGATCAAAAATATCCAGACAGATGCCCAAGTCCCCATGACCTTGAAAATCAGCTCCACAGACCTGAAGATTGGGAACAATTGGGTTGCCCCCCATCCTCAGTCAGTGACTCCCTGATACTTGAATTATTGTGTGACCTATTTCCTTTTAGATTTATTTATTACTGTGACTTTTAAATTGTTTAAAGAGCATAGGTGTTTTCCCCACGTGTGTGTGTGTGTGTGTGTGTGTGTGTGTGTGTGTGTGTGTGTACCTCATTCATATGAATGTCTGGTAACTGTAGGAGCTGGAAGAGGGCAATGGATCACACTTACAGATGGCTGTGAGCTGCCCTGTGGGGAACCAAATCTCCATCTTCTGGGAGAGCAGCCAGTGCTCTTAACCACTGAGCCGTCACTGCAGCCCCTAGTTTTATTATTTTTAATTATGTGAGGATGCATGTGAGTACAGGAACCTTCAGAGGCCAAAAGTGTTGGAGCCCCTGAAGCAGCCAGTACTGTTAACTACGGATCCCTTCCTTCCTTCCTTCCTTCCTTCCTTCCTTCCTTCCTTCCTTCCTTCCTGCCTCCATTCCTCCCTCCCTGCCTCCCTCCATTTCTCCCTTCCCTTCTCCCCACTCACCGCCTTTCTGGACAGGGTATTTATTATATAGCCCAAGCTGGTCTCAAACTGGCTAAACAGCCAAGAATGGCCTTGAACTTCCAATCTACCTGCTGCTACCTCCCAGGTATTACTTATGTGGTGATGGGAGATCAAACCCTGGGATTCCTGCGTGCTAGGTAAATACTCAGTCCATTGAGTTATGTCCAGCCCTCATGCCCATATCATGGTGCCAAAAGTGTCCCTTGCGCCTCAGTGTTTCTCTGTCCCTCAAATTGGTGTGATGTTCCCCATTTCACGGAGTTGTTTTTCAGGAAACAGGCTGGTATGGCCGAGATGGCTCATGGTACCAGGCAGACAATAGATAAGCGGCCTCTGGCAGGAGATGGGTCAGAAGAGCAGTGCCCAGCCCTGTGCTCGAAGGTATCCTGGGGAGGGCTTCACATGGATTCTCTCCCATGCATCTTTGCACTTACCAGAAGGTAGGATGATCTGTATTTTAAAAGGACAAACTCAGACACAGGAGATGGCCAGTGGGAGGCAAGCCTCGAGCCTTCCAGAGCTATGGACTTGTTCCCAGCAGGGTTGCCTCCTCCTCACATCTTGGTCTTGTAACCTCTTAGCAGTGACAGAAATGGTTTAAAGAGACATCATGCTCTCACTCTGGCTATCAAAACTATTGAAACAGTGCACTCTGGGATTCCTTGTAACCTCAGTGTGGGAGAAGAGAGAGTCTGAAGCGTGGGCTAGCAAGAGTGAAAAGTTTTCTTCTTGGAAAGAGCTTTGCAATTTGTCAGACCCACCTTACAGGAGAGGCAACAATGGGTTAATGGCAGGTAGGACCTCAGCTTGACTTGGACTCCTCAGATATGCATAACTGTGGCCTTCACTTAAACATTAACCTCATATCTGGACCCCACAGATGGACTTGGGATGCTAGTGGATGTCTTTGATCCTTTTCCTGGTGTGGCCATATTGAGTAGTCTCTGTTTTCTGTTTCTACTATTAATTTGGCTGCTTTAGTTGGCGTAACAAGAGCAGGTGGCCGAATCTGGCTTGCTGAGGCACAAACTGTCTGTCACACCCAGTCCAGTTACTGTCCCTCCTCTACAGTATCCCTGATGCCTCCAGCCCGGCCATGCTGGTCGCCTGCAGAGAGCTCCCTGTGCCTGGCTGTCCTCCCCGACCTCTCAGGACATCTCTCTTAGGCTCTAATATGCCTTTTCTGCCACAAGCTGGCTGCAGAACTTCCTGGGGCTCCCCACAGCCTCTCCAATCAAATCTAAATGGCTGGCCCATTCTCCAGTCCCTATGATGTCCTGGCCTCATTTGTCACTGTCTCCAAACACCCGTTCTGCTTCAGCCAAGCTCATCTGTTTACTGTCCCATTGTCTTTGCCGCCACACGGGCCATTTCTCTACTCATGGGGCTCCTCCCTAGATCTCTGCTGTACCACACTTACATTCGCAAAACCCAAGCTAGAAATGCCATTTTGTCCTTAGGGCCTCACACTAAGGCAGGAGTTATCCAGGTGGACCTGGCCCCCTTCCACTCTGAGTATATCTTTGAGGATTGGGACATGGCTGGAAAGTGGAATGCTCATGGAAGATTTTGGAGCAATTTTGGAAGGCTCCAGACCTGTGCTAAAAGGCAGGTACACACTGAACTCTCAAGCAATCATTGTCAGACTGGCTCCTGAGGAGGGTGGCATGGTTTGAAGTATGAATTTTGGATTCCCTTTCTGCAAGAAAAGGCCAGATAAGTTTAGAAGCACCACACTGCGACCTCTGGGCCTCGATTTCTTCATCTCTAAAATGGGTCCAGTGAGACTTGCTTCTAACTGTTGCTGCTGCAATGCGTTAAGGATACTATGCCTTTTGGGCTCCTACATCCTGTGGAATGAGTGGGAAGACACGCACAGCCAGAGCAGCAAAATCTTTCTGCCCTTCACATAGTGGTAACAGCACAGGTTGGCCCACCAGAGCTGCTCCAGTCCATTGTAAACCAATGCTTTGTAGAGGGAAGGAGCAGCGGGCAGAAGGTAGGGAGGGCAGTTCCAGCCAAGAATGGGGAGAGTGAGAAGAGGGATAAGGGCTGTGGGGGGAGCAGCCCAAAAGCTGGTCCTGTGCTAAACAGCAGAACCCTGCATCCAGTTAGGAGGCAGCAGGCTGCAGAGGGATCTGGTCCCTTGGGGATGGTACTGATGATGGAGGAAGTCAAAGAGAACTATCAGTTTTGTTGAGCACGTACTATGTGCCAGGCACTGAGCTTAGGACCTCATATCCTTTGCTGGTTAATTCTTATGGCAGGCCTGGAACAGACACAGGACAGTGTCCATTCAGTTATGATTCAGTTGGATTTTCCTGGACAACCAGAACAATTTAATTTCCCAGACTCCTTTGCGGCTAGACAAGAAGAATTTGGTTGAGTCAACCCCAGAAGGGCAAACAGAAGTGACCAGGTGGCTGAGTTCATGAAGGGAGGGATCATTGTTTTTCTCTGTTTCTCTCCTGCCCTGGGGAAGCTTCTGGGTTGATACGAAATTATACAGGGCAGGTGTGATGTGCTATGGGAGCTGAGTTTTAGGAGATGTATGAAGCCCTTCCAAACCACGTCTGTATTCACAAAAGTTCTGAGGCAGGAATCGGGCTAATGGGCCCCTGGAGAAGTGATCAGAATTTATTCCTAACTGGGTGGAATGACATGGAACCAAGCAAACAGTGGCACTTGAAGGAAGAAAGATGGAGATGAGAACTAAGGGAGGAGTCTGAGGAGACAGCTCAGTCTGTGAACTGCTTCCCTGTTCCGAGTTTGGTCTCCGGAAACCATGTAAAAAACAAAGCCCGTGGGTGAGCATCTGCAGTCCCAGTGCTAGGAAGGGGAAGACAAGCAGAGAGGATCCTTGGCTGGCCAGTGCAGCTACTCAGTGAGCACCAGGTTCAGTGAGAGACCATGTCTCCAAAGCTATGGTGGAGAGCAAGTGAGAAAGATACCGGATACCAACTTCTGGCCTCCACACACATGTGCACACTCGTTAGAATGTACACACACACATACATGAGAGAGAGAGAGAGAGAGAGAATCAAGGAAATAATTTCTTTTGTTTGGAACACTCCAGAAAAGAGCAGGGCTGGTGGTCTCCTCAGCAGTCACCAAGAGTTGGAAGGAGACCAGAGAAGTAACAGTTCCGTGTGGGGAGGTGACAGTCTAAACCGTGATCCGTCGTTCAAGGGCCCCAGACACTGCCCCAGGGGGAGATCACTTTTGGTCATCTGGGTCCCAAGTTCTAATCGTTCCAAGTTCTGTAGCTAAAAGATGGCCTCCTGGTTTGTGCGTGTGACTGTCTGCTGGGTGGTTTCCTCTCACGGCCATCTAGGTGGGAGCAGATGCACGCTGCTTATCTGACACTGTGTCTTCCAAGGCCATGGTTTCTATATGTGACACCACCTTAGAAGAACTCAGGGGCCACGAGCCTGCCTGCCTACCTGTCTGCCTGCCACAGTTCCTAGGCAGCTGGCTGTCCTCATAGTCAGAGCTTCTCCAAACTGGAGGGACCTCAGGCAGCCCAACCCTGGCACTGCTGGTGAGAGAGCAGAGCCCATGCACAGGGGTGGCTCGCCCCAAATCAGTGTGCCTGCTATCATTGCTCCCGGACCCTGCAGGCCTCACTTGCAGGAGGTCCCCTGTCCCCATGTGCTCTGGGATGGACCTGCCCCTTGGTTTCTGCCCGATCCTCCAGACAGGCACTCCCTAACTTCACAAAAGGAAAAGACCCAAAAGCTAATGTTGCCTAGGAGGTGGAGGAGTTGGGCTTCATGCAAACTTCTGTCCTCCTGTGGCATTCATCTCTCAGGTGACTCCCCCACCCCCACCCAGGAGGAGTTGAGACAGAGGCAGGCAGAGGAAGTGACACAGAGCCCAGCAGGCCATGCCCGCAGGCAGAACCTGTCTCCTAGCTGGTATTTGATGAACATTTGCTGAATAAACAAATGAGGGATTGATGCCAGGCCAAGAAGTCCTTTAACAATTACTGGCCATGGGCGTGAAGGGCTCAGGCTAGAGCTCTATGATCCCTGTGAGTCTGTGTTCCCAGAGCCACGATCCACAGGGAGGGTGAGAAGATCACAGACAAAGGGACACCTGGCCCTGACTCTGGAAGACTCTGCTTTGCCCAGAGATCCCGAAAGGGGCCCAGCTTACCCAAAGGCTCCAAGTAGGGCCAGAGTAGCAGAGTCGCAGCAGGGTGGAGGTGAGTGTCACAGCAAGGACTGAGGACATGAAACACTAAACTTGCTGGGGTCTCTGAGTTCAGCAATGTGTTCTTTCAAAAAGCCTTTCAGGGGGTGTAAGGGGCAAGACAGTTGTGCAGAGCTGCTTGTCAGAGAGGCTGAGAACAAAACAGAAGGAGCCGGGAAGACGGCCCGAACAGTGGTGTGCTTGCCATGTGGGGGTGAAGATCTGGCTTCGATCCCCAGCACCCCATGTTAAAGCTGGTTGTGGTGGTGTCCACCTGTATCCCAGCAGTGGGAAAGCTGAGGCAGGAGGATCCCCAGATCACCAGGCTAGCCTACTCAGTGAGTCCCAGGTTCCAACGAGACACAGACTCAAAATACAACCCTAGAGGTTGACTGATGGCCACACACACACACACACACACACACACACACACACACACACACACACACACACACACACACACGCACAAAAACAACAAAGTCAAGTGTTCCTAGGAGGACCGAGGAGATTAGAAGACTGGAAATCTCCAAAAGCAGAAGTGGACTTCTGTGTCAGGAGAGGAGTGATTCTAGGTTCACATCAAGTGACTTTTGTCTTCACCTCCCGATTTGTGACATGAGTGGGGAGTGGCTGTTCCCCTCTTGCCTGCACGCCCTGCAGCAGGACCCTGCCAGGGACAGTGGTGGGCAATCCCAGGAAGGTACCCAGGCTTTCTGCTACTGGGGCCCCTGGTTCTTCTCTCCTGTGACTGTTCCCCTTAGGGGCTACACTGGTCTTCCAGTTCTAGAATCTGCTCCTTTTGATATTGAAAAAAAAATCAGTGCTAAGAAGGAAAATTATAGCCGGCCTTTGTGCTTCCGGCTCTCTCTATCCTGAACAACAATTCTCAGGGCCATATGCTAGGATTACTCTCAGATAGGGAAAATGAGGCTCCAAAGAGCTAAATGATATGGAGTTAAAAAAAAAAAAAAAGAAAACCTAGACGTGTCTGAGGTCTGTGGTCCCTCTACTGCAGGTGGACTGAACTCCAGCTGACCCATAACCCCCAGACTGAGCATTGGGCCTTTGCCTTTCTGTGGCTGAGCTAAGGTCGCACAGGATGGTGGCCAGAAACTCAGCCTGTAGAACCAGTTTTTCATGCTATGTCTTAGCTAGAGGCTGTCACTGGTCAGACTGCTTTTCTAGGACCTTCTAGATACATAATCTCGTTTTGTCTCTGTGGGTTAGGGGAGGGCTGAGGGAGGCTGGGTGTGGATGCCTTTGTCATCTACATAGAGCAGTTGTTCGTGGCTAGGGAGCAACAGTATGACTGAGTGGAGTTCCCCAAACTAGAATGGACACTGACCCCCTTACTCACCTTCTGAGGCTGTTGGGTCCAACTCTTTCCTCATTGGCTGCAGTTTCTGTCTGTATCAGCGATGGATCCCCATGGATTCAGCTGCGAATATGGAGTAGGTCAACACAGTGGTGGGTTGGGTGTGTATGGGCACTGTTCATAAAGGAAAGGGGGGAAATACAGACCTGTGTGCGTGTATACACACATGCTGGTGGGAGAATTGGGTGTTCTCATTAAGTCTGATGGACTGTCACCTAAAATAAAGATGGGGCTTGGGTGTAGCTCAGTGGTTAGAGCATTTGTCTAACATACATAAGTCCAACTCAGACAAAAGAAAAGAAAGAAAAAAGGAGGGAGAGGTGACAGAGAGATCCCCAGATGAACACTCAAGAAGCCAGGACCTTATTACAACCGCAATGCAAACTTGCTGCGTGTCCCTGGGGAGTCTGCAGGCATGTGCAGTTTTAAGCCACTATGTCAGAGATACCCAGGAGTGACATTAAGGTACCCTTTAGGGCTAGCAAGGTAACTCATGGGTAAAGTGCCTGCTGTTTAAACCTGAAGACCCGAGTTCAGATTCCATATGCCCATCCGTCCATCCATCCATCCTCCTACCCATCCATCCATCCATCCATCCGTCCATCCGTCCGTCCGTCCGTCCGTCCATCCATCCATCCATCTCCATCATCCAATCATCCATCCATTCATTCACCTATCCATTTTTCCATCCAACCATTCATGGAACCATTTACTAAAGGTGCTGAGTGCTATCCTCTGGCCTCAAAGATAATTCATAAGTGAAATGGATTTGGTTCCAGCCTTGGTGGAGCTCTGCAACCAGCCCTTCATCAGAGGCCTGATCCTCTGAGAGAAGGGCCCCAGGTAGGCTTCACAATACTGCTCCAGAGAGGAAGACAGGATGAGAGCTTCCAGAGGAATGTTACAGTGTTTAGCCTCAGGGGCCACAGAACCTGGCTGACTCTGCCTCCTTGTAAGTGTGATCTATCGGCCACAATATCTTCATAATTGAGCTTCCATTGTTTATCATCTTCTCTGAGTTTCTTTGGGGACAGGTAGAATTTACTGGGAGATGCCTTTTGTTTCAAGTCAAAGTAAGAGAGGAGGAGGCAGATCTGGGCAGGAGGATAAGCTGAGCTACAGCTCTGAGATCTTAGAGGTCCCACCCCATCCCCTGGAGGCTATGGTTCTGGGATGGCCCTGCAGAGTGGTCCCCAGCTAGGGCAAGAGAAAGAGCCTTCCCAAGCTAAGCAGGAGCCTGAGGCCTGGCTCATTTGTGAACTGGCAGCTGGAACACCCCCACAGCTAGAGGAACGCCTAGCCTCAACCTTACAAGGGGGTGACCTAGCCCGTAGGACACACCACGGCATCAAACTCTGGCACAGATTGACTGGCGTCTCCCTTTTATGTGACATGTCTTATTCTTTATTGTTGTTGCTGTTGTTTCATTTTGCCAGGGATCGAATCTAGCACCTCATCTATGCTAGGCAAGTGCTCTACCACCGAGTGGCTCCTCTGGCGTGGATATGCAAAGGCCCTGTGGTAGGAGTGCATTAAGCAAAGTTTAGCTGTGTAACTAAAGTTAGCATAGCACTCTTCCTCCTCCTGCCTTCACCCCCCCAGAGTTGGGGTGACCCACCGGCACCATCACACCTGGCCAGGAGTGTGAGTAATACAACAAGGAAAGTTGAGTGTTTGGACAACAGAGCGTGAGAACAAATGTAGAGCAAATGTAGTAATGAGTGAAGGCGATCGAGCCGCAGTCAGGCCGTGGGCAGGCTTGCAGTGGGATGAGGGTGTCACAGGGAGACCCTGCAGAATCCCCTGGCTTTCAGGGGGCCAAGAGAGGAGAGGCAGTGGCAGGATTAATCTTTAAAAAAGAGCTGCTTGGTAGAACAACACAGTTCTCTAGGGCTGAACATCTGTGACAGGTACCTCTCGCCCTTAATCTCCCAGAATCCCTTGTGCTGGGAATTCTCCTGTTGAGCAGAGGAACACATAGAAGCTGGAGCAGCCAAGAGCCAGGCCAGCCAGGCTGGAATTCGCGCTCAGGCAGCCTGGTGCTTGGGCCCTTGCTCCTGACTGTGCAGCTGAGCCATCCTCCAGCAGGCACCTCTAACCTTCTGACATCACAACATGATGTTGTCATTAAGAGCGTTCAGACTCGAGAACTGAATGATTCAATTAGAAAATAAAACTGCATAAAGTATCCTTACAGTGTCTTATGTAAGCTTATGGATTTTGTGTTGGGTTGGGCTGTGTTCACAGCTGTCCTCGGCAGCATGGGACCCTTTGGGCGGAGGGTCAGGGACGCCTTCAGGAAAGCAAGACAAAGCTGGACGCGCAGGGCGAGGCTCCCTGTGGGGATATGAACAGGCTGCAGGGATCTCTATGGCGTCTCCGAAGGGTTTCAGAACACTGCAGCCTCCCCGATGGGAGCAATGGCAGCTGAGAGGCACCAGCTTACCCTAGGGCAGGGAAAATGCTGCACAAAGCACCCCCAGGAGCCTGGGCGCCTCTAATGGAAAAGTGTGCGGCACTTTGAAGATGATAGGGTTGTCGCTATTTGGGTTTGATATGCGGAACCCCTGCTGGGTGTCCTGTGTTTGATGAAACAGCAGCAGCAGCAAGTCAAGGCCAGGGTACAGGGCGGGGTGCCTGTGTGTATCTGTCCAGGCGGAGCCCATGAAGAGGGCGTGACTAGAGCCTGAGTTCCCAGCACACGAGTCAGGCAACCATCGCCTCACGGAGACACAGACATCACTGGACCTGGCTTTCCCTCCAGTGCTCCAACTTGCTCCTGATTTATAGACATTGGAACCCTTGCTGCTTCCTATTGGGAACTAATGCTTTTTCTCCAAAACCTTGCATGACTCCCTCCTTTGCTTCTCTTGGACATTTGAGACACCTTCCTTGACCATCCATGGCAGAAATATGATAGTTACTCCCTCTTTTTTAAAAAAGTGCGGTGTAGTGTGTGTGTGTGTGTGTGTGTGTGTGTGTGTGTGTGTGTGTGTGTGTAGGCGCACCAAAAGTTTAGAGGGGTCAGACCCTGTGGGACTGGAGTTACAGGCAGTTGTGGGTGCTAGGAACTGAACTCAGGTCCTCTGGAAGAGCAGTTAAGTGCTCTTGACCACGGAACCATCTCCCCAGCCCTCCCTTTTAGCCAGAAGTAGTTGAATCCCTGAGTGTTAGCTGAAAAAACAGCTAAGCATCAGCATGAAGTCTGCTTCCCACCCTGCCCTGAATCAGGTGAGGCCTGGCTATTCCAGTAAACGCTGGCCAGTGATGTGTGACGGTAAGGTGTGTGAGTGACTTCAAGGCTTCTCCTGAAGGGAGGACCTGTGACCTCTTCCAAGTGATCCTTCTGGCAGCTTGCACTTAGCAGAACGTGATAAAACATTGTGAATACTCCCAGAAGGCAGAACCATGTTGACCTGGAGGAGCACAGCCCTGGTTACAGTGAGACAGAAAGAACTTGAGAGGGCTGGAGAGACGGCTCAGTGGTTAAAGAGCGTTGGCTGCTCTTTCAGAGGACCTGAGTTGGGCTCCCAGTACCTATGTTGGACAGCTCACCGTAACTCTTACAACTGCCTATAACTCCAGCTCTAGGAGATCTGATGGATCTGATGCCTTCTTCTGGACTATGAGGCACACACACACACACACACACACATACGAGAGAGAGAGAGAGAGAGAGAGAGAGAGAGAGAGAGAGAGAGAGAGAGAGAGAGAGAGAGAGAGAGAGAGAGAATGGAGGTAAAGAGGGAGTGAGAGAGGCAGGCATATAAACTTCTGTGTGTGAGTTTGGGCTGTGTTTACACCCAGATGGGCTCCTGCATTCTTGAACCTTCTAAGAACCTGATTCAGGAAGCCCCATACCTCTGCACTTGCACCTGCCGTCTTTTCCTGATGTTACATGATGCATGCATTTATCCCGTGTTATTTTGATACCGTGTGTTCTCTGCCCCCAGCCTCCTGGGCTAGCCAGGTGAGGACAGGGACTCTGCTCTTCCCCTGTGCCCAGCTCCCAGCTCAGAACAGCTCCCCGAAACACTGCAAACAGAAGCTGAGCACACTCCGTACACTTTACTTGTGTTACTGAAACAGTCAGGCATCGTGCTCTTTCCAGAACAGTCTTACCCTGCTCAGAGGAAGGGAAGACGAGAACTAGGGACTCAAGGGTCTTTCTGGAACCCTGGGTCCTCAAAGTGGCCAAGCCAAGATTTAAACACAAATCTGTTTTTCCAACAAATAAAATCCTCTCTGCTCCCCAAAGCAATTATGAGATCGTAGCTTTGGTAGGAAAAAAACCAGGCTCCCGCGGTTCAACAGTAAGACAAATAAGCCAATTAAAAATGGGCAAAAAGCTTTAATAAATATTTCACCAAACAAGATAAACAAATGGCCAGTGAGAAAAGCAAGACACTCAACACCATTTGTCATCAGAGAAAGCAAAATTAAAATCACAATGAGAGAGAGAGACTTCCCATGGGTTAGGATGACTATTAAAAAACAGACAATCAGTGTGACAAGCTGGCTCATCTGATAAAGTCACCTGCTGCCAAGCCTGAAGATCTGAGTTCTACCCCTGGAACCCCTTGTGGAAAGAGAGAACTGGCTCCTGAGTGTTGCTGTATTTTATACCCATGAGATGGCACTTGACCCACCTCATGCTCCACTTCTGATTTTAAAATGTAATTTAAATTTTAAAAAATAAACGACGACAATTATTGGGTACAATAGCTTGTGACACATACTTGTGACCAGGAGGTGGAGGCAGGAGAATCAGGAGTTCAAGGTTATCTTCTGCTACACACCGAGTTCAAGGCTAGTTACAAGGAACTCTGCCTCATAAAACCAAATCCCAACGATCCAAACCAACCCACCCAGATCATACACAGTGTTGAACCAGTGTAGGAAGTTGGAATCCTCATACAAGGCAAGAGGGAATGCATAGGCGTGCTGCAGTTTCTTTGTCTCTCTCTGTCTGTCTCTGTCTCTGTCTGTCTCTATGTCTCTGTCTGTCTCTCTGTCTCTGTCTCTCTCTCTGTGTCTCTGTCTCTCTGTCTCTCTCCCTCTCTCTCTCCAAGGCCTCATGTGGCCCAGGATGACTTTGAACACCACACATATCTAAGGATGGCCTTGAACACAGTCTCCAGGCTTTGGAGATAGCTCAGTAGGAAAAGTATTTATATAATGAGTGAGGACCTGAGTTTGATCCCCAGAACCACGTGGAAAAGCTGGACAGGATGCACATGCCTGTGATCTCAGTCGTGGGGTGGGCGAGGCAGTGGATCCCAGGGGCTTGCTGCCTGGGGCCACGACTGTCAAGAGTGTGCAGTTTCTTTTCTGCATGATGGAAAGAACCTCAATTCACAATGTGGTCGTCACTGGACAACTGTAAATTTCACATGTACACTTAAGGTGGGTCAATTAGTTGAACATATATGTGTTTAGCCCACCAGATACCATCGAAGGAAAACAGTGATCAATTCTTGGGGTCTAGGCTATGGCACTATGGCAGGGTACCCACAGGTCACATGCAAGACCCTGGGTTCAATTCAGACAATACTTGTCCTCTCCAGGAGAGCAACTAAACTTTGACCTTATTGATAAGAATATGAACTGACAAACATTTATTTATTTTTTGAGACAGGGTTTCTCTGCATTGCTTTGGAATCTGTCCTGGAACTCACTCTGTAGACCAGGCTGGCCTAGAACTTACAGAGATCTGCCTGCCTCTGCCTCCAGAGTGCTGGGATTAAAGGTGTGCACCACCAACGCCTGGAGACAAACACTTATTTTTTAAAGGTGGTGTTTCAGGTAGCCAAGGCTGGCCTCAAACTCCCTATTAGCTGAGGATGACCTGAAACTCCCTATCCTGCTGTCTCTGCCTCCTGGATGCTGGGGTCACAGGTGTGTTCCAGTATGCTGGGTATCTGCAGTGCTGGGGTAGAGCTTTGTGTAGACCTAGGCACAGGAATGTGAAGATAATTAAGGAGGTCCAGCCCTCAGGAGCTCTGCATGTGGAGGGGAGCAAGCTAGCTGTATTCCTGAGAACACAGGTCAGAGCTCCAGGCAAGCCTATGAAGTTTGGAAGTTTCTAGAGTCTTTCTTGTGCAGGATCTGTGGGGCACAGGGGAGTGTAAGAAGTGGAGGCAGGAGGGAGTTAGGGCCATTGGAGGTGGTGGTGGCCACCTTACCACGTTCCTAGTAATGGAAGCAGGAGGAAACCCTGCCCAGGTCACCCTACTCAATGGCTCTGGGGCCACAGCCTGGACTTCAAAGACACTCAATAGAGAAAAGTGTGCTCCTCTGCTCCGTCTCTCCTTGTCCCTCTGAAGGCAGCTCTGTATTGGCTCTACTCTGTGACTTGTTCAGTCAGCAATATCACTTTACAGGATGCTTGCTCAGGAGGGACCACAGAGTGGGAAAGAAGGAAGGAAGGAAGGAAGGAAGGAAGGAAGGAAGGAAGGAAGGAAGGAAGGAAGGAAGGAAAGGCTGAGGGAGGGGCTGGGTGTGTGCGCAACACCCCGCTGTCTCTGGAATGGAGATCTTGGCAATGTGGCCTGCATCGTGATCTGGGGATTTGGCCAAAGTCACAGCAAGAAAGGAGCAGGGCATCTTTAAGTTCAGCTCTGCCTTCCCTGAAGAACTCGATGGTTCCTGTTTCGCCTCCCTCGCCCCTCCCTTTCTGTCTCTATCTTCTCTCCTGCACCCCTCTGATTTTCCAAGTCAGGCTCTTGATATGCAGTCCATGTTATCCTCAAACACATAGCTCCCTGCCCTGAACCTCCCCCGGCAAGTGTTGGGTTTACAGATGTGTGCCATGAGGCCTGGCTTAATTTTCTATGTTTTAAAATACAATCAAATAAAAAGGGATAGTTGTAACATGAGATAAATAGGAAGTTAAACACAATTTGCAAGGAGGTTGCCTCCCTGAAGATCTGCAGAGCATGTCGGGGTGTGATGGGGAGTGTTACCGATCGAGTGTGGACAGAATCTAGACTCACCCAGAAGACCCCCCTCTTGCTACGCCTGTGGGGGATTATCTTGACTGGGTTATCTGAGGTGGGAAACTCATCCACTGTGGACAGCACCATTCCCTGGCTGCGATCCTGGCCTGTGGAACATGGAAAAAGGATGCTGAGCAGCAGTGTGGCTTCTGGAGCCCAGGACTCTGTAGAGTTGATAGAACTTGAGGATGCTATATTGTGTTCTATTTTCGCATCCTGAAACGGTATCACTAGTCTTTCATTTTGCTACTTCAAGTTCCTCTTAGGCTCCTAGTAGCACACTCTTCATCAACCAGAATGTGTTTGACTTAACCACTCTGCTTTACTTGAATATTTTATTCCTTCTGTTTTTTTTTTTTTTCTTTCTCTCCATACAGCACTTTCAGCCTCCCTGGCAGGTGAGAAGGCAGGTGCAGCCAGCCACTCCCCTGGGGGATATGTGACCTGTCCTAGGACACCTGGTCCCTTATCAGCTGGAGGAAGGGAAGGCACAGAGGCAGCAAGAGCCTGCCCAGAGCTCTCCTGAGCTTTCCCAGTTGTGCCCTTCAAGGCCACTTGTGGACACTGTGTAGGTGAACTGTGGGGGACTTAAATGCTGTGGGATGAAGGTAGTTCCCTTAGAGACCGGACAGTTTCCCCCGTGCTTCTCTCTCTGCTCCTGACTGTTTCCAGGGTATGGACAGAAGTCTCCTATCTGGTCAGTGACATGCTGACGTACACTTCAGAGAACTATAAATGCCTCCTGCCACTTGGAAGGGCATGTGGCTGCAAGTCTGGGCTGCTAGGTGCAGTCATTTCCAAATGTCCACCCGGACAGATGTCAGTCCCCAAAGGACATAGCCCCTGGTAGCCTGTGCCCCTCTCATTTGCATCTCAGGAGGTGCAGCTGATGCGAGGTTTAACCTTGAATGCTCTGCCTCGCCCTGCTGCCCCATGTAATTGTCATATTTTCTTAGCAAAGTAAATGATTTGAATTTTAGTTAATTTGCCTATTGTTAATAGTCAGTAGCTTAGGGGGACCCTCCCGATGTGTCATGGATGCCAAATGGAGAGCTACTGGCCCAGATCACAGGAAGGAAGATTCTAGGGAGGCCCAAAGGACCCTTGGAAAGCCCCTTCATGATAGCCCCTGCACTGGGACAACAGACAAGTCCTGTCAAATAAACATCAAGCGCCCCATCGGAGAATTGATTTGGCCTTTGTGGGTCAAACACACTGACACAGCAGAGAGTGTGCGCCAGGTCCAGCTCTCCTCTCCTCTCAGGACATAAAGATGATTGCATTTCCTGGATGCTCTTATAGCTGGGGGTCATGTGACTCGTGCCAGCCAATAGAATGCAAGTAGATATAATAGGAGTCAACCTCAGGCCAAATCATCTATAAAAGCACATGTGGTAGGTAGGGATGTGACTCGGTTGGTATAGTGTGTGCCTAGCGTGCAGGAAGCTCAGGGTTCTATTTCCAGCACAATATAGACTAGGCATGGTGGGTGCTCACCTATAATCCTAGCACTTGGCTGGAGGAGTGGGGTAGAGACAAGAAGACCAGGAGTTCAAGGCCAACCTTAGCTACAAAGTGAGCTATAGGCTAGCCTGGGGTACATGGGAATTCTTTAAGTTCTGCTTTTCCTTCCACAGAATCCCTATACGTTGGGTAACAGCGTCACAAGATGAGGTACCTTCCCTTACCCTGGGTCCCCGAGTAAATGGGACAGAGATGCTTGCTAACCAGCTCCATATGGGTGGCACGGGGAGAGGATTCTTTATCGTGCTGAGCTCCAAGACCTCGGGTGACCTAGACTGTTGGTGACCAATGCAAGTCCCTAGCACTGGGCCACGTCCACATAGGTGGTCACACCTTCTGCCTTAGTGGCTGATGTGGGTGTCACAGTAACGTATGTGTGCGTGCATGCATGAGTGTGTGTGTGTGTTGTTTATCTGTGTCATGGGGAGAATCTGGTCTCTTGTGAGACAAAGCTGCCTTGCCAAAGAGCTCCCGTAGCCGACAGCAGGCCCAGCTAAGGTCTTGCTGGACTGGGAACTCTGGGGGCATCTTTAGATCCGTGTTTATCTCCAGATCCCTGGAGCAGAGTCTGACCCTGTGCCCAGCTCAGCTTCAGCCAGACACTGCTCCTCGAAGCCTTCAAACCTTGCTTATCAATGGTGTGGGTGCAGGGCAAGTAGGCTCTTCTCAACGTCAGAAGTAGAGAGGACGAAGAAGTCAAATCTGTCATGGGGGAAATGAACGTGAGTTCATGAACACGTTTCAAAGGCATCTGGAAACGACTTCTGGACACTCTGCTGTGGATTACCCATGCCTGGGCTCCCCTCTGTCTTCTTGGGTCAGACACTCTGATAGGCTTAGGGAAGGACAGACCTAGTGGGGCCGTGCACAGCCCAGGCTAGGCCTCTGGGCTGGAGGGGAGGGATGGCCTGTGTTGGACGATGCAGAGCTGTGGGTGGGACTGCAGGGGGGAAGTCAGGATGTTTTGATGCAGCTCCAGGTGCAGAGGTGGAGGTGAGGGGGGTGTCTCAGTTCAGACCAGCAGGCTGGTGAGAGGACAAGGTACTAACTCTGAGAACGCCAGCCTTGTGTGGGGGTTCCCCAGTCAGCAGGGAGAGCAGGGCAGGGAGGGGAGTGAGCATGTTCTCCTCATCAACGCCAAGAAACTCCCGCTGGAGTGATGACGACACAGTGTGGCTTCTCAAGGATCTGTTAGACATCGGGGGTGAGGGGTGCTCTCATTTGCTGGCATGAGAAGAGTCAGTGGTTATCTTGTCTCTAACATACAAAGAAAGCTCGGAGCAGGGCCAGGAACGTGGGGGTGAGAAGAGGTAGAGAGGGTGCTGAGGGCTTCCTGGAGGAGGCGGGGACAAGCTTGGGCAACGACTGTGGCAGCATCATCACTGAGTGTTTCCTGTGTGCCCGTGCCACTCTGAGCATGCTCCGTGGCCTTTCTGGTCTCATTTCCAGCGTGGTTCTGATATGACCTCCACTTCTCAAGATGAGGAGGCTCAAGCAGAGGGGAGGCGGGTAGGGACAGGGTGCTGAAAGGCCTGGACACCTTGTATGCAAAGTCAGGGGGCTGGGAAGGGGCAGGGACGGAATAGAAAGTTCCTGGAGGAGTGTGGTGGGTGTGGAGGCTGAAGAGAGCCTCCTATCATGAAGAGGCTATAGTGTGAAGAGGCAGGGGTAGGGTGGGGGTGGGGAGCTGAGCTCTGGATGAACCCCATGCCAGGACAGCTCAGGAACATGGAGATGGTACATGCAGAGCCCGGATGGACATGGCGGTAAAACACACCTCAGGGCAGGGAGGCCTTGGAGCTCTGGGGATGAGGACAGAGGGGACCCCAGCCAAGTGGTGAACTCAGGAGTGGAGGTGGAGTTAGTGGGCTTGGGCAGGGAGCAAAGAACCTTCTGGATCATCTCAGCATTCCTGCAGTGTACACAGTCCTTGGCAACTTGGGCTCTGACGCTGGGCAAGGGTGGTTCATGAGAGGCCCTGGAGTTGGGCTCTGATCGACTCTGTATATGAAAGGCAGCTCAGCTCTCGAATCAGCTCAGTGGGGGCCTCCTCTCATCACCCTCCCAGGGATCCCAAGATGTTCCAAGAAAAAGGGAGTGATAAGACACTACTAATTCGCATTTCTCTAATTTTCTTTTTATTACATGGTGTACGTGTGTACACAAACACATGAATACCACAGTGGGTATGTGGAGGTCAGAGGCTGGCTCCCTCCTTCATTCATGTTGGTTCCCCGGGGATAGAACTCGGGTCATCAGGTTTGGTGTCTTGCTCCCTTACCCACTGAACTATCTCAAGGCTTCACGTACACATTTCTGAACAGATGATCACTTGTCTGGATTCTTTAAAAAAAGAAACAGGAAAAATATTTGTGCTCTAAAATAACTGTCGGGGACTCTGGGAAGATGCCTTAGTGGTTAAGAGCACTGGCTTCTCTTGCAGAGGACTCAGGTTCAATTCCCAGCACCCACGTGGCAGTTTACAATTACCTGTAACTCCAGCTCCAGGGTTACTGAACATCTCTGGCCTCTGACGGCACCTACACTCTGAGCACATACCCACATCGCTGCAGTTTTGGGGGTCTCCATTCTGGAATCTGCAGCAGCACAATAACTAGTGACTTGGACCACATAACTGAACCTCTCTGTGCCTTAGGCTCCTGCTGTACATAATGAGATCGTTACAGGATCAAGGCACAGGCAGTTAGCACAGCTATGATAGCGGACATGTACACAGGATATACAACCCATTGCCTTTGCATGTGGCTGTGGAGGACACACACATACACACCACACTGTTACACAAATTGGATCACACTATCCTTTTACTCAGTAGCGTCTTCAGGGAGATGCCGTGTCTCTTGCTTGTAGCTATACACCAACATTTCAGTGGTGCTAAGGACATCTTGGCCTTGGCCATCTACTTCACCCATCTTGGCCAGAGGGAGAGTCCCTGACCCACGCCACACCCAGGCAATTAGAAACCATGCTTGGTGTTGGTTTTTTTTTTTGTTTGTTTGTTTGTTTTTTACGAGACAGGGTTTCTCTGTATTGTTTTGGAGCCTGTCCTGGAATTCGCTCAGTAGACCAGGCTGGTCTTGAACTCATGGAGATCCACGTGCCTCTGCCTCCCGAGTGCTGGGATTAAAGGCGTGCACCACCACCGCCCGGCCAGAAACCATGCTTGGTAAGCACAACATATGCTGCTTTCCCCACGGTTAAGGCAAGCTGAGTAAGTTTAGTGTTCATTCATTCATTTATTCAATAAACGTACTTAACACTAACCCAGGCACCAAGGCCTCAGTCCTGAAGAAGGCAGACCCAAGCCTAGAAGGCAGAAGACAGCCAATTCCCTCCTATGATGTGTAACACAGATGACAAAGCTGGTCCTCCAACAGGCTGGTTCTAGCTAGCCACTTGACACTGACAGTGATCAAGGATGCCCCCTCCTCCCGCCAAAGCTGGCCAAAAGACTAACAAACCACAGTCTGCATGGATTGATGGCTGATAGTTGCAGGGTACTTATCCTGAGTGTCAATCACGCACAATTTTAAAGCCATAACTTACCGAGTAGCTCCCAGACAGTCTGTGAGTTGTGGGCGTCGCAGGCTGCGCCTCAAACAGAAGCCTAAATCGGAAATACTCCTAAATAGAAACAAGCAAGCAAAGAAAACCAGCTCTGGGAGTAGAACCCAGGGCCCCACCAGGCTAGGCAAGCCCTCGACCTCTCAGCTACGCTCAGGCCTTCTGTCTTGTTTTGAGAGAAGAACTCTCTATGTAGCCCAGGCTGGCCTCGAGCTTTCGTTTACTTTTGTGTCTCTCTGTGTGGATATGTGTATGTGTGTCAGGGTGTCCTTTGAAACCAGAGGGTGTCAGATCCCTGGAGCTCCAGTTACAGGCAGTTGTGAGCAGTGTGATACAGGAGCTGGGAGCTGAACGAGGTCCTCTGCAAGGATGGTATGTACTCTTGACCACTGAGCCGTCTCTGCAGGCCAATGCCTCAAACTCAATCCTCCTGCCTCAGTCACCCAAGTACCTGGGATTGTAGGTGTATGCCAATGGGCCAGGCTTCAAAATCTGAGCATTTTCAAATGCTGGCATAATGTCACACATTATTTAAATTATTTAAAAATTTTGCATAAGGTAGCTGGGCAGCATGGTGCAGCACATTCTTGTAGTTCCAGAACTTGGCTGCGGCAGGAGGGTCATGAGTTCAAGGTCAACCTGGGCTACATGAGACTCTCTTTCATAAAAAGTTTATATACACACGTGTGTGAGTGTGTGTGTGTGTGTGTGTGTTGCCTTCAGGCTATGCCTTTCACATACATAGCCATGAAACATAAATGAATTTTACTTAGATTTGGGCTCCCTCCCCAAGATACCTTATTACATATACATAAACCTTTCAAACTCTGGAAAATTCCAAAGTGCTCCAAGTCACAAGCATTTCAGATAAGAGATACTCAGGTTTTACTACATAATTCCAATTTCACAGACAAGGAAACTGAGGCCCAAGAGATTACACACACCAGCCAGTTTCAGGGCCACAGGAAGCTAACCCCAGCCAGGTTGCTTGCTCTCTCTCTCTCTCTCTCTCTCTCTCTCTCTCTCTCTCTCTCTCTCTCTCTCTCTCTCTCTCTCATTTTGTTTTGATTTTCAGGACAGGGTTTCTTTGTGTAGCCTTGGCTGTCCTGGAACTCACTTTGCAGACCAGGCAGGCTGGCTAGAACTCAGGGTTCCACCTACCTCTGCCTCCCAAGTGCTTTCATTAAAAGCGTGTGTCACCATGCCCAGTCAAATCCAGGGCTCTCTAGCCACTCTGGGAAACACTCTCTGATCTGCATGTGATTCCCAGGGCTCAGGCCTTTGCCTAGGGTGACAGGCATTGCAGTGTTCTTCTGTTTGGTTGTTTATTCTTGTTTCTATTGCCCTGTTAACACACCAGCTCACAGGGAAATCCATGGTCCCCTCTAGATGGAGACCAGCATCTCTGCCTCCTGAGGAATGGTGATGAGATCTACAGGAGAGGGAGATGACAGGGGAAATACCCTGTGAGGCACAGGAACCTTCTTCATGTCCTTTGGGATTCCTAGGATGCCTCACAAGAGCTCTGAAAGCCACATCCTTGGCCAATGGGAGGGATGCTCATTAGCAAGTGAAGAAAAGCAGCTTGGCTTTCTTCCTCCCTGGGGCAGGTGTGGGGAAGCCTCTGGGTCCAGGGCCTTGGCTTGGAGAGAGCTTGTGAGCTACAGAGGGATTGGGCTCTTTCACAGAGGGGTTTCAGAATCGGGGCTGCCTGGCAGGCTGTGAAGGGGTTCTCAAAAGGCAGAGGTGGCCGAGTGAGCAACATCAGGACCTGGGAATTAGGGTGGCCCTGTGCCAGGGCACTTTGGCATCCTTACAGTGGCTTCACGATGCACCCTTCCAGGGATGAGGACCATGGCTTGAATGTGGTATAGCCACAGCTCCAAGGAGAAGGGCGAGGTCCAGGTCCCAGATGCTGCTTGGATAAGAGCTGTGAGTTTATAGAGGTCTCTGAGGAGTCACCGGCTGCTGGTGTTGCTGAATGGAGGGACAGATGTGGGATTTTAGGGCGCAGGATCCTAGGCAAGTAACTGCAGCTAAGCAGGAAGTGTAGGCAGGACTAGAAATTTAAAGTCAGCCTGGGCAACAGAGTTAGAACATGTCTAAAACTAAGACTTAAAAATAAATAAATAAAAGAATGTAGTGGTGTACACCTTTAGTCCCAGAACCTGGGAGGCAGAGGCAGGCTGATCTCTGTGAGTTCGAGGTCAGCCTGGTCTACAGAGCAAGTTCTAGGACAGCCAGGGCTGTTACACAGAGAAACCATGTCTCAAAGAACCAAAATAAATAAGTAAAAGAACTGTGGGTTCAGCAAGTCAACTTATTGGGTAAAATCTGAGGGTGACTAGGGCTAGTTGGATAATTCTCACCTGTCTGTGGCAGACTGGGCAGATATGGTCAGGCCCAAGCCTGTCTGCCCAACACCTGAAAGCCAATACCATAAGGACAAGGGCTTTGAGGAGGGGCTTCCGGCCTTGTTCCCATGTACCTCTTAGAAAGACAGTGGACGCAGCTGGCTTGTATGGAGTCCCTGAAGGCAAGTCAGACACTGCCCTCCATTACCTCAGAATGCTTTCCTCATGACTCTCAAGCATCCTGTTGGTAGGCCTGCATCCTGAGACTGGGGCTCAGGTGATGGTAATGTGACCACCCTCCACTCCAAAACTTCTCTCCTGACCCAAGTCTTATTCTGAGGTCATCAGGGCGCGGTATTCAGGAGAGAATTGGCTCCAGGAATATGAAATTTTAGCAATTTTAGCAGGTGCTTACTACAACCGGTCACGGTTGTTGTCTCAGGGAGAAGACCCCAGCCAGCTGTAGAGTTGGGGGCTGGAAAGATGGCTCCGGGGTAAGAGTACTAGATGTTCTTCTAGAAGACCTGTACTTGGTTCCCAGTGTTCAGTTAGGCAGCTCACAGCTATCTATAACTGCAGCTCTAGGATTCTGATGCTTTTGTGTGTGTGTGTGTGTGTGTTGTTAGGAATATGGCATGAGGTAGGACACGACGGATCCCATGGGGGGGCAAACACGCCATCAGGCAGAGCTTATATGGAAAGGAAGTTTTTATTGGAAAGGAAAGGGAGTGGGGTCAGGGAGAAAGAGAGGGGTGAGAGAAGAAAGAGAGAAGGAGGGAGAGGGAGAGAGAAAGGGAGGAAGGGAGGGTAGGAGGGAGGGAGGGAGAGAGAGAGAGGGAGGGAGGGAGAGACAGAGACAGAGACAGAGACAGAGACAGACTGGCTCCCCAGAGAAATGGCAAAAAAGACAGAGCAGAAGTGGGTGGGGTTTGTCTCTTAAAGGGACCTCCACACATGTGTGCAGAGCCAGGGTACTGCCTGCCATGTGCAGAGGGGTGACACACTGTGTCAGATTCCCAAGGGGCAGAGCCAGATTTGCCTGGATTGTTATGCATGTACCCTCCCATAAGTTAATTAATTAATTACTTAACTGCAGGGTTGAAGCTAAGTGGTCTATTGAAGGCCACCAGTCCCTTGTTCCCTGGCTCCCATGTAAGTGAGTGAGTGGGGTGCATAGTTCCTAGTGTCAGACCGGCGAGGGCTTGGGGGCTCGGGCTTGGGCGTCAAGGCTGCAGCTCCACTCTCTCAGAAGCCAAGGACGCCGTGGAAGAGCAGTGGATCAATCTCCCAGAGCAGTAAGTTTCATTTGCTAGAGTTGGAGCTGCGCCATCCACCTGCTTGAGGAGTCGCTAATAACCGCTGCGTTTTAATGGCGCTAAATTAGCTGCAACAATATTGAAGCTCCGAAGGCTCCAGGAATTGAGTGCATCGGGTGGGGATGAATTCCAGAGTGTCTTTGCCTCAGGGCTGGAGAGGAGGAGGGGGAGGGACGCAAGGAGGGAGAAAAAGAATGAGAAGGGCGGCTACAGACAGGAGACCAGACAACCGGATGGAGTCACAGTTCAGATGCCCAACCCACCGCTCAACTGTGGACCTCCCTTCCTAAATAAACACAATAGCCACACCGAGAATCACAGCCGGAGGATGGCTGATTGCTCCTGAGATGCTAGGCCCTGGCCTAAGTGCTTTGCAAATGTTCACTAATGAACTCGATCTTCATGCCTCTGACGAACTAGGTCAGTCTGCACTGATGGCCGCTAGAGAGCATCCCTGGACTTGCCCCGACTTTGAGGCTATCCCACGACATCGTTTCTGCCTTCTTCCCTGAGTGTGGTCCAGCCTCTAACTGCTTCAGTACCCAGAACACAGCAGAAAGGGGCTGGGGATGAGACTCAGTTGGTAGAGTATTTGCACGCATGAAACTGTGAAGTCCATCCCCAGCGCTGCTGGGTGTGGTGGTGCACACCTGTAATTCTGGCCCTGGGGAGGGAGAGGCAGGGGGAGAAGTTCAAAGTTACCATCTACTACAGAGCAAGCTTGTGGAGCCAGCTTGTGATAGAGTAGACTCTGGGTGATGCTGGGGTTAATTGTCAGCTTGACAGGATCCAGAGTCACTGAGCCCCCAGGTGGACCTGGAAGGAATTGTCTTGATTCTGTTGAGGTGGGAGGAACCATCCTAAAAGTGGGCAGCACACTCCCTGAGCTGGGGTCCTGGGCTGCAGAAGGAAGAGTGATCAATACCCGTTTTCCTCTGCTCTCCTCTTCCCGACTGTAGAAGAATGTGACCTGCTGCCTCAGGTTCCTGCTGCCCTGACATTTAGCCGTGATGGACTGTGAGCGGAAAAACTCCTCTCCTCCTTTTAGTTGCTTCTGGCAGGGAATTTTATCACAGTCACAGAAAGGTAGCCAAGACACCCTATCTCTCAAAATAAATACCCTAAAAATAATAAATAGGTAAAGTAATAAAATAGGCAAGGAGCCATAGCAGGGAACCCAGGCTTGAGGCCTCCTTCTGACATTCACAAACCGCGTGGCTGGGGCAAGATTCCTAAGCATTCCTGGGCAATGTCTGTTTCTGGGAGACGCGGCAACATGGCACCTGTGTGCGCAGCTAGATCACATGTGTTGAATGCCCAGTGCAGAGTCTTGATAATTAGCTTCCTGGTCTCTTTTATCACTGCATTCAAGACTATCTGCTCCCTCTTAAAAGCCAATACGTGTCACAGGCCTACACCCTACAGAGTGACGAGGATTTGTCACCTTCCAAATACAGGAGCATCTGGGAAGTCCAGTGCACAGGGCTTTTGAGGGGGAGGCTCTTGTCAGAGAATGAACCTGAAAGCTCGTGTTGAGTTGGTCCTGGGTGTATGGCTTTGATTTTAATCCAGCTCATACATCACCTTGATTACTGGATTATTTTATATGTATGTATGTATGCATGCATGCAGGTGTGTATGTATATCCCCGGAACACACACACACACACACACACACACACACACACACACACACACACACACACATACTGTGTATGTACACATGATGGAGGATGTCCTTCTGTATGCTGTGATTATATGCTTCTCTTATTGGTTGATGAATAAATGCCGATTGGCCAGTAGCCAGGCAGGAGGTATAGGCAGGGCTACCAGACTAGGAGAATTATGGGAAGAGGAAAAGCAGGGATCACACCAGAGAGAGACACCATGTAATTGCTGAAGCAGTAACATGCCGTAGCATTATGGGTAAGCCACAGCCTTGTGACAATACATAGTTTAATAGAAATGGGTTAATAATTAAGAGAGAGATAGCCAATAAGAAGCCTGAGCCATTGGCTAAACAGTTTATAATTAATATAAGCCTCTGTGTGTTTATTTGGGACTAAAGAGCTGTGGGAACAGGCAGGACAGAAACTCTGTCTACATACACATGTACACACTAACATACATATATATGTGTGTGTGTGTGTGTGTGTGTGTGTGTGTGTGTGCACTGCAGAGACCACAGGTCAATGGCAGGTGCCTTGTATCTCCACTTGCTTTTTACCACAGGTCAATGGCAGGTGCCTTGTATCTCCACTTGCTTTTTACCACAGGTCAATGGCAGGTGCCTTGTATCTCCACTTGCTTTTTACCACAGGTCAATGGCAGGTGCCTTGTATCTCCACTTGCTTTTTTGTTGTTGCTGCTGCTTTTTGAGGTGAGGTCCTCCACTAAATCTGGAATTCCCTGTTCTTTTGAGACTGGCTGGCCAGCAAGTCCCCAGGGAATCCTCCTGTCTGACACAGGCTGACACACTCAGCTTTTCCATGGATGTTGGGGATCCCAACTCATCATGCAGCTTCTGACGGAGCCAGCTCCCCAGGCTATGGATTGTTCAGAGAAATCTTCCATATGCCATGGTGACTAGCTAAGACCCGAGGAAGTCTGTGAGCCTCACAGCAAAGGCCAAGGGAGGACTGCAGGCCATGTGTGTCATATGTGTAGACTCCATGATCCCGGAGAACACAAGGCTGTGCAGAGTGGCCATAGGGACACACCGCCTCAAAGTATGACTATGGATCAGAACACACCAGCTTCAAATATGCCCCTCTGGCACAATGGCTATTTTGAGCTGCCTTGTTTCAGGAACTCCTTTCAGCAAGTCCTAGCCTCCCTCAGCTTTTCTTTTCTTTTGCATTTTTATTTCCACAAACTCAGATGGTGAGGCCCGAGGCTTAAGCTTCCCTGTAGATCCACTCTGGAGAGTCAGCAATTCTTCCCAGCATGCAACAGGAACAAATACCAATCAACTGCTGTTTGTGTCTCTCTCGCTAATCTGTCTTTTGTTACAGAAGCCCCAGTTAATGACTACAAAGGAAAAAGAGGGAATTATTGTTATTTTTTATAGTAGTGGGAACTGAGGGCAGAGGGGGTCAGATGTCTGGGGTTACTGGAGACCTGTGTGCTCCTTGGGTGATGAACTGGCCTGGTCCCCTGGTTAAAAGCAGGGGATCCACGATAGGGAGGACACCACGAGGTCCACATCCCGCGGTCAGTTGCCTTGTGGGTCAAGAGAGGAGCAAGCACTTTACAGCTTAAGTCAAGTGCCTACTTTGTGCTTCACATCGGGGAGCTGGCCCCTGGAGGGGGGGGTCACTTCTGAGCACCTCCAGACTCCGAACTTCACAGAAATGTTAGGTCAAAGGGAAGATAAGCAATGAGCATTGGTTAGACCAGACGGTGCCAGAGTACTGGGAGTCTTAGACCAGGGGATTGTGGCTGGGTCAGGAGAGGTGGAGTGCAGGCAAGCTTGCACAGTACACAGAAGGGCTCGCCACATCTATTCAGGTGAACAAGGGGCGTGGCCGGGGAGGAGGGAAGGGGAGGGATTTCCTGCCCCCCAAATATTTCAAGGTTCTTGTTTGTTTGTTTTTGAGACAGGATCCATCTCATTATGTAGCACGGACTGGTCTGGAGTTTGCTGTGTAGACCAGGCTGGCCTAGAATGTAAAGAGATCCACCAGGCTCTAGCACTCGTCTGTCTTCCTGGGTGCTGGGATTAAAGGGAGTTTCTTTCACAGGCATTTCAGGCTGGGAGAAGGGCCTGGTACCAGGATGAGTGGCTGGAGATGGCTGGTTCAGTATCACATGGGACCACCGGGAGGTGGTTTTGCCGTATCTCAGGTACTTCGTGGAGACCAGCAGGTGGATAGTTGTTGGTGCTTTGGTCAGGGTCACTACTGCTGTGGTGCAATACAAGCAGTGAGGACAGGAACCGAAACAGGGTGGGAACCTGCAGGCTGGAGCTGATGCAGCGGACACGGAGGGAGCTGCTTACTGGCTTACTCCTCATAGCTTGCTCAGCCTGCTTCCTTTTTTTTTTTTTGGTTTTTCGAGACAGGGTTTCTCTGTGGCTTTGCAGGCTGTCCTGGAACTCACTTGGTAGTCCAGGCTGGTCTCGAACTCACAGAGATCCGCCTGCCTCTGCCTCCCGAGTGCTGGGATTAAAGGCGTGCGCCACCAACGCCCGGCTCAGCCTGCTTTCTTATAGACCAGAGTACCACCAGCTCAGGGATGGCTCCACCCACAACGGGCTGGGCCCTCCCCCATCAATCACTAGTAAGAAAATGCCTTATAGACTATAGTCTGGTCTTATGGAGACCTTTTCTCAACTGAAGATCTCTCCTTTCAGATAAGTCTGGCTTGTGTCAAGCTGACATAAAGTTAGCCATCCGGCTTGGGGCCTTTTGGGGAGAAACCTCAGCTGGAGTTTGGATAGGAGTTGAAGCCACAGGTAAGGATGAGCCTGCTCACAGAGCAAGGACAGAATCTCACCAGTGGGTGGGGGGACCTTCCTCAGCCCAGCCTCCCGGGAGGGAGTGACATTTCAGTACTGGTGATTCTAATTGAATTTAATTGTCTCCTCCAAGTTACGCTAAAACCTTTTCAAAGTCCCCTGAAATTAGGGACCATCGATAACACCACTCCTTGGGGGCTTTAATCCATGTCCTCCCCAGAACGGTGATTAATATTTTACAAGCTAATCATATCTTTCAGGCAGGCTGTCAGCAGAGGATCCGCTGTCTCTCATCAATAATAAAGTGCTCCCAGGCCCTCACTCCGAAACCTCCTGCATAATTCACCCAGAAACCCTCAAACAAAGGAGCCCATGGCCCAGGCTCCTAATCGGTGTCCTTCTCAATTATCCACAGAGCGGGGAGGGGCAGGAAGCGGTGGAGAGGGGAGGGCAGGGCACAGAAGATCTGATTGATGGCCCACATCTGGTTCTCCTCTTTAACATGCACTCACCTGCCTCTGCCTTCTGTCGTCTGGTGTATAGCCTCCCCCCACCTCATTTATACCCATCTCCCTCTCCGTCCTGCCCTTCATTGTCCTCTTGTTTTCTTCCTAACCAGGACACTGCTCATGGTCTTGACCAGCCTCTGCCCACAGCATCCCAGGAAGTTGAATGGGTTACCATGGTACCCCTCCGATGGATGATTAAACCGAAGTCCACTGCTCCAGGGTCACAGCATGGGTGATGGCTATCAGAACCCCTAACATCCTTAGACTGTGCTCTTCCCCTGTTAGTCTTGTGCCAAGGAAAACAGCAACCCTGTACACCTGGGCATGGAGGCTAAATCCTTACCAGCCGCAGCGTGTTCCTCGTCTTAGGGGTGGTAGTGGACAGAGCTGGCCATGGCCTCTCTTACCCTTGGGGTTCCGTCACTGAGGACAAAGATCAGAGGCAAATAGGCCAGGGGTAAAGTGAGCTGGGGGAAGCGGGAAGGACTTATACACAACAGGAGCCACTGGCCTCTGTCCTCGCTGGCATTGCTGGGAAGCTCCGCTGGGCATATTTCAGGGTGAGAGCTGTCCCAGTGCCAGAGGACACTGGAGCCCAGTTCCCTGCATTCAAGCCAGGAGGCTGGAGAGCAAGGCCGCCGGGAGTGGGATGGAGTCCAGTGAGCCGTCTTGGTCTGTGGAAGAAAGGCTTCCTCCTCCGTGGTCACTCTTTCATGGCTTTCTAGGTCTCTATGGCTGGCTCCAAAGTTGGCCTGAACAACAGCACGGCCTGATGCCTGGAGCCTTACCTCGACTTACCAGAAAACGCTGCCCATCTTCTTCCCATTTGTAAGGTCGGCTGGAAGGGAGGACAGACAGGGGACCGATTGAGCGGCCGGCAGCCGTTCAAAGAAAAAGCTGCTTGCGGGAGGGATGATTCTGGTATGAGCATTAGACCCCCTCATCTGTTCACAGGTGGGCGTGCCTATGGACAGACGGATGGGAAGGAGAAGAAGTTCTCTTTTTGTCCCGCAGTTGGATGTTGCTAGGGGTTACCGATGTCTGGTGATGGATAAACATCTCTCCTCCTTGGCCTTTGCTGGTGTTGGTAGGGTGTGGGAGCAACACTCTAGAGGAGTTACTTCAACTGTAAAACCAAATTGCTTCTGAGAATTGTCACAGTTCAACCGAAACGGAGGTGTTGTGCAAATGGCATAGCCTTGGCTAATCCGTCTCACCTCTGTCTTTCGCCCGGGGCAGCCCAGGGGTGATGAGCCTGTTCAGTTTACCTCAGGTACACAGGGATGCTCTGAGAACCCCAAGATGTGGTTCAGCTGGGCATCCAGATGGAGAAGTCAGGGTCAGAGGGAGCAGCAGGCTGGGAGTGGAGTGTGAGGAGCCTGGCCAGTGTCTAGAGCCTTGAGTCTACTACTTCAGGGACACTGGTGGCCTTAGGTGACCTTCAGCCTGACTCCCCACTCCTTCATGGTTGCCTCATGGAACTTATGTAGTAATCCTGAATGCCAACTTGGCAAGGTCGCTTAGAGGAGGGAGTGAGACAGTGTGGACAGACTGGACCCAGCACCCAGGTACTCAGGCACAGTCACGCCCCTGGCTATGGTTCCCGGTGCCCCCACCTCCTCACTCACTGTGCTCAGCCACAGACTGTCCCCACTCGCAGGCTTGGCTGTGAAGGACTTGGTAGTGTGGTACCTCCTCAGGATGGCCCGCCTACTGCTTGGACCCTGTGCCCCTTAACTCTTGTGTATTTTACACCCATTTTAGATCCCACAGAAGAGGCCCAGAGAGGACAAGTTGCTCACAAAGGCCACACAGGAGCTCAGGAGCAGAGCCCAGAGAGGTGGCTAAGTGGTTTGGAGAGACATAGAGACTTAGGTTCAAGTCCTGATCCAGGGCTCGGTCCTCCAGAGTGGATACTGTTGATGTTTCCCCTTCCCACACCTTCCCTTTCTCAGATTCTCTTTTAAAGACAGGATGCAGCTCAGTGATGAAACACCTGCCTAGGTGTGAGGTACCATCCGGATCCCTAACATTAAGAAAATAAAATGATCAGTGAGTGTGTGGGGGTGACCCCCAAACCCGCCTTGGAGGATCTAGGGAGGAGGAAGATGGCATTCTTTGTCTGGCACTCAGTGTGTGGTCACAAAGCCCTACTGTGTTCTTTGCCCACCCTCAGGTTCTCTGCTTTAATCAGTGACAATTTTCTGGGCACCAACTCACTGAGGTCCCACGAGGGGCCTGCTGCTATGTGCCAGAGGTTAACCTGCCGGGAATTGTGCCCAAGGACAAGGCGAGGCAGGGACGTTCACTCTCCACCCTGCCTGCTCCGGGGTCTGGCAGGTGTCCTGGCCTCCTGGGATTCACTAGGGCTCAAGGTGACTCAGCACCTCTCCCGGAGCACTAAGGAGGCGGAGGAGGAAGACATCGCTGGTGCTGCGGGATCTAGTTCCAGCCTAGAAGAGACATTTGCATTTAAATGGAGGCCTGGAAGTCTGTAAATCTGCATTTCCCAACCGCGGAGCCCTAATGGTTGTTTAATCATGTTTAGATGAACCCCCCTGGAGCACTGGGGGCTGGTGCAGTGTGTCTGAGATCTGTAACACAGACTGAGAGCAAGAAGGGCTCTCAGGCAGGGAACTCTTTCCTTCATGTCCTCTGTCCCGGACAAATCAGTCATTCCCGAGATGCACTAGGCCTCTGCCTCCGCCAGGAGGGCCTCCTGGATTACTGAGAAGAAGCAGAAGTAGGATTGGCTCCAAAGTCCCTCAGCCTTGTCTGTTATGATAAAGCTTGTGGGGGACGTTGGCGGATTCCACGGCAGGCGAGGGTGGCCGAGGCAGAGGGACAAACATGCCAGGCAGACAGAGCTTAAGTGAGAGGTTTTATTAGAAAGGGGAGGGAAGGGGGAAATAAAGAGGACACAGGTAAAGAGACACAGAGACAGAGAGAGGACAGAAAAGGGAGACAGGAAAAGTCCTGTCTGCCCCAGGGGAACGGCAGGGAGAGAGAAAGAGAGAGTAAGTGGGCGGGGGTCTTTCTTTAAAGGGGCCCCTGCACTTCCATGCAGACTACGCAATCATGGAACCCTGGGCTGACCAGGGTACTGCCTGAGTGCATTCTGCCAGGTGACAGGGGCAGCCAGCACAGTGTCTGAGTCCTTACATTGCCTTCCAACATTGGGTGGAGTAACGGTGTTGCTGAGACCTGCCCCTCACTGACTCCGGGCAGAACCGCACATGCCCAGTTCCTAGATCACCCCAGAAGGGGGCAGGGCCTAGCCAGACATGTAGAATGCCTGGAACACAGTAGGACCTTCATCATGGTGGTCAGTGTAGGCTGCCCTTGAGCAGGATCAGCCTTTCTGGGATTTGCTTTGCGGCTGAGTCTCTCAGCTAGCCTTTGATGGGGGCTCATTTCAGTGCGCACCGGTCTCTCTGGGACCCAGACTTCCCGCCCCCCCTCACTGACGGTAGAGCATTCAGTTCACTAACAACACCCTCCAAGTGTCCCTCTTTGTCACTGAGCATGTCCGAAGTAGGGGTGCAGGTTCGACTTCCCTGCATGGCTGCTGTGTGTGTGGATGGCACCAAATGGCATCCTTGTCATGTGCATCATGTCATCCAGGGAGGTCCCAGTCACACTCTCAACCTAAGCGAGGGAAAGCAGCTTTCTTGAGGTCACCCAGCAGGACTCAGTGCTCAAGCCCCATGGGTACTGGGCACGTGGGGCCGGGGCCTGCGTCTCCTGTTGCCTCCCAGGCCTCACAGCAGAGTTTCACAGGAGGAAGGGTTCAGCTCCAGACCAGGTCTATCTTGGTGTATCTTCTGAGTCCTTGACTCCTGGAGGTCCAGCTCTGAGCACTCAGGCTACAGGTAAGATGAGGCCTGGGGGTGCTCAAGCCCTGTGCCTCCCACTCTGGAAGTTGGGGTCAGCTCCTCCTAACCCCCCATCACCTGTCTAGATCCCAGGCTTTGAGACAGGATGGGTGACCTTCAGGGGCCATCTGAGGCTTTTGTTCCCTGAATTACAGGTTGCTCTCACCAGGGACAGCCAGGTTGAGTGGGTCAACCAGGAGCTCAGCACCCAAACTCTGATTCCTCAGGAACTTCTCTCAGATGTAGATGGTTCTAAACATCACCCACTGGCTCAGTCTTCAAGGAGATGGGCAGCATTCTCTGGAGAGAAGTGTGTTAACACAAGCCTTTCCCTTCTACTCCAGCCAATCACTAGAACTTGACCTCAGTGCCCCCTTATTCCCTGCTTACTCCTCCTGAGACTTGACCTGTGACCCTACCAAGAGTCCCGTCTTACATCAGTTCCCCTTAACAGTGACCTGTCATTCCAGACATGCCTCTGTGCCCATTGCCCAGGGACTCGACTGCTGGGAGGCATTTGCTCTGACATCTCTATTCTCCCGTCCCTTTCCTCCTCTACTGAAGGAAGGTTCCAGTCCTCTCGTCTTTTTAGTCTTTTTAGATCGAGGACTTCTAAGGCACATGGACTCTGTCTTATCCCTAGCCTGGGGCCAGGCATGGACTAAGTGCTTAATGAGCTCTTGGATACATTGTTGCTGAGACACGAGCAGTAGCACTCAGGAACATGGTGTAGCTTATCAGTGTTGTACAGCTCAAAGGCATCTGCATCTTAGCACCCAGGAACATGGTGTAGCTTATCAGTGCTCTACAGCTCAAAGACCTGGCATCAGGCAGGCCAGGGTTTGAATCTCAGGCTCAATCCTTATTAATGTCAGGCAGTAACTGACACTGAGTGACATCTCGACACTCGTGGGTTTGCTGACTCTGGACCCATGGGATCTGGGCAGACAATTACTCTTGCCTCTGTCTTCAACACTCTCAATCAGCACATGGTAGGACCCGTAGGTGGGGTGGGGTCATTGCCATTGTTGGGTAGCCCAGGTTGCAGTGAATGACCCTGGGCTCCCGGTCCTCTTGCCTCCAGCTCCCTGGAGTTGAAATGACAGGCCTGCACCACCACCCCTGGAGATTGTACTCACGGCTTTGTGTGCGCTAGGTGGGTACTCTACCAACTGAGCCACAGCCCGGTCCATTCTTGGTGCAACTAAAGATACATGGGAAGCTGGTCAGGCAGCTCTCAGCACCACCTCCCTATCCTGTTACAAAGCACCCTTGACCCAAATGACCAGTGCTGTCACCAGGGTCACCCCTTAAGTCCCATTACCCCTTTCCCAGGTCATAGACCAGCCCTGCCCAGCTCCTTGGCCTGACACAGCTGACTGGAAATGTGCTCTTTCTGAGCCTGCCCCCACCACTTTCCCATCGGAAAAAGCAATTAGACCGTGTTTACCGGAGTGCATGGTTGCAATCTGTCGTTCCTATCGTATATCCTGTGCACTGGCCCACTTCTCACATGCTTCGCTTAGGCCTGATGGGAGATTTGCATAAGCAGTAAAAATAGAACTGGGAAAAAGCGGGGGAGGGATCAGTGTGGGGCCAGAGAGTTAGGAGTACAGCCCTAGGCATCTGGGTGGGTCAGGGGGAACTGATGGTGGGTGCAGGTTCTTCCCTTCTCATATGATTTGATCTTTTGCCTCTGTTGGGCGGGCAGTCAGGTCACTATGAGAAGTCAGGCTAGCCTACAGGGACCTGCGTAGCCAAAGGAAGCTCTCAGTCAGAGAGATACCCTCCCCTACAGGCACCCCTGTGTGTTGATGCATCCAAGCTGCATGTGGCTTGCTGCTAACCCGGAGGCAGGCTGAGTGGTGTTATTAGCTACACAGCTTTGAGAATGAGCCAAGGAGGCTTCCTGGAGGAGGCTGTTCTAAGAACCGAGCTCCGGGTCTCCGACTAACACCTCCTCCATCTGGAACAGTGCCTGCCTGGGTGGAGTAAGTATCTGCTGGATGCTTAAAGGAATCAAGTACGAGCTGAGGGTGGGAGAGAAGCGGAAATGACCCAGAGAAAAAGGAGGGAAGGGGCTGACAGGTAGAGCAGGGTTGGGAGTGAGCAGTGGGGTAACAACACTGCAGGAGAGTTCCCTACAGTAGAGGTGAAGCTTGAAGACCTGGCGGGGCCCCAGAGACTCACTGGGATGCCCCAGAGCCATGCAGAGCCCAAGAAGACTGGGCAGGGAGAGGTACTTTATCTAATTGGTTGTAGGGAGGATGGCACTGGCTGCCTTGGGGAGGAAAGGCTGGAAGGCTTTGAGGTGTCATCTCATGTCCAGGCAGAGGGGACAGGGCTTGGGATGGCGGGCTTGACAAGGAAAAGAAGCAGGTGCCTGCAGAAGGGAGAATGGGTAGGCTCCAGGGAAGGCAGTAAAAGACTAGCAATGACTGTGTGACCTCCAAGTCCTGTAAGATTTGTACTTCTCACCGGGTGTTGGTAGCAAAGCCTTTAATCCCAGCACTTGGGAGGCAGAGGCAGGTGGATCTCTATGAGTTTGAGGTCAGCCTGGTTTACAGAGTGAGTTCCAAAGCTACATAGAAAAACTCTGTCTCAAACAAACAAAAAGATTTGCTCTTCTCTCATCTGGTAGTGCCTTCCTGTGAGCTTTCCCAAAATCCACCCAAGGACCCCAGTCCAACCTGTACAAGATGTGTGGCTTTCTTTTTAATTAAAACATATTTACCCATCTATTTGTGAGTGTGGATGTGAATGCACACTTCAGGGCACACAGAGGACACCTCCCTTTTTGGAGTTTGTTCCCTCTTTTCCGTTCTGGGTTCAACTCCTCAGGCATGCAAGCTCACCTCCTTCACCCCACCCCATCCCAACCATCTGGCAGGTCTACATGATTGCCTTTCTGCCTTGCGAGTCTCAACTGACCCACCTGTAAAATGAAAGTGTTCCCTGCACGGTGGGTATGTGGGGAGTAAGCACTCTAATTTTCCATCACAGGCCGAGGCAGCCTGCCTCAGACTGGGGGGAGGCAGTAGGGCCGGCATCTCTCCTCTCCCCTCCTAAAGGGCCGCTTGGGGCTCTGAGGCCTTAGGATCCCCACTTGTTAAGTAAGGAGCTGTCCCAGGCCTGGAGGATGGCCTGTTTTCAAATTGAATTGGAAGCATTCTTCGTGAATCTTTGAAATGTTCATAGTGGTGGCTTTTTTTTTAAATAAAAGATAAAGGTATCTTTGTCCTTATAGCATCCTGCAGACATTGGAACCGTGCTGTCCTAGCATCATTTGAAATGACTACCATGGGCCCATATCCAGGGACTGGCTTTGTTGTGGGGGAGAATCCCAGGGCTTGTTATAAGGGGTCGCCCATGACAGCCTTCTCTGGAGATCACTTCCAAGGAGCTCTGGGCGATTTGGATTCTCTGCTGTTTCACTTGTCAAATCAGTGCCTTGATAAAGCTGGTCTCCGACGCCTCTTGGAGAATGCATGAGTACATTTTGATAAAGTTAAAAGCATTCTACAAATGTAAGGTTCTATTAGCAGTGGCCGCCATGCCCCAAGAGGGGAGGTGATTTTTTTCCAAGGTCACAGAAAAAGTGGATGGAGGAGCCAGAAAAAGAAGCAGAGGGATCTTTGATTCCCAGGGTTCTACCGCTGAAGCAGGGAGGGAACAGAGGCAGGAGCCAGAGGCAGGGAAAGATAAGGAGCCGCAGGGTGGAAGAGGAGCCTCTCACCAGCTGAGAGTCAAGAATTCCAACCCAATTAGGAATCCTTGCTGTGCAGCTGGACAACTGGAGACAACTGGCTTTCTATATGGAGATCTTTCACGTAAGACTGTTAAAGTGTCTGGATCGTGGATGGCTCAGTGGGTAAAGGCGCTTGCAGCCAAGCCTGATGACCTGAGTTCAATCCCCAGAACATGGTGGAAGGAAAGCACTGACTCCTGCCTGTGTGCTGACCTCTGACTTCCATAACCAGGCCAAGGTGCTTGTTCCCTCTCACACACAAATGAATGAAATAAAGGTTTTAAGGGAGCATTATGGGTGCAACGACCTGTGCTTAGATCCCTAGCACATGCGGTCTTCCTCTTCCTCTTCTTTCAGAGGGAGACTTGCAACTTTTTTCTAAGTTTCTCAGAATCTTGACGCAGCTTGTTCCAGATGCCAGGAAGTCTCTGGAAGTGCTGTTGGAGCTAAAATCCGAGAGCTTGATGGACCAGGTTAATTTTCGGGCCCATGGCGATGTGTGGCATCTCCCTCTAGGACCGCTTGGATTAATGAGTTAATTTAGTCCAAGCTCCCAGTGTCTTGGGCTTTTGGTGCTGAGGATGGAGATGTGAGCTGGAGGTGGGGGAGCTGATTCTGCACAGAACATGTTTTGGGGTCCACAGGGACCCCAGAAAGAGGCCTGCATGCTCAGCACTACAATTAATTAATGATGCTAATAATGGTCTATGGCCAATCCCAGTGCAGGGAGCTTGGGAAGTTGGGCCTGCATGCCTAAAAGATCTATATGAACAGCTTCAAGGATGGCAGTGCGTGGATGGGTGAGACAGTCTTGGGGAATGAAGAGGTGTCCCTCTGAGCTGGCAAAGCGTGAGGACCAAGCATAGATTGTTCAGCTTGAACCTCGGCCCTGGATAAGCTGTGTGATACAAGCTGGTTCCTTGGCCTATCTGAGTATAATGGCAAATCATGATTGTCAATGTAACAGGCTCTGGGATCACCATGGAAACACACCTCTGAACATGTCTGGAATTTCCTAGACTAGTTCATCGAGATGGAAATACACCCTCCATACTCCCCAAAATGTTGGGAGCAGCATCCCCTGGGGCCCTGGATTGAATAAAAAGAGAGCTGAGCCCCAATGTAGCTGGAGACTTTGCTTTGTCTCATCTGATCCTCCCTGGACAGACTTCTCTCCTGCCCTCCAGCTCCCGAAGAACCACTCTGAAGCTTAATGTTAATTACAAACTGTTTGGCCTATTAGCTCAGGCTTATTATTAACTAGCTCTTACAACATAAATGAACCCATTTCTACTATTTCATATTTTACGAGGTTCTTGGCTTGCTATCTCACATCTTGCTTCTCTGGCAGCTGCTTGCATCTCCCTGACTCCACCCTTCTTCTCCTTGTATCTCTGCTTGGATTTCCTGCCTGGCTCTATTCTGTCTGGCTACTGGCCAAATTAGCTTCTTTATTAGCCAATGGTAATAAAACATATTCACAGCAAACAGAGGGGCATCCCACGTCACCCAAACATTTATCTCTCTCTCTCTGCTTCCTGACTGTGAATGCCACGGGAGAAGCCACCTCAAGCTCCTGAAGCCATTCCTTCCCCATCCTGACGGACTGTGTACTCTCAAACTGTGAGCCCAAAGATACCTTTCCTCCCTTAGTTTTCATCAGGTGTTCTGTGACAGGAATGACACATCAAGCCTTTCTTTCTTCCTCTACAAACTGTAGCCATAATCTCTGTGTATGTGTGTCTCTGTCTCTCTCCCTCTCTTCAGGAGTCATGAACTTGGACTGAGTGACCAGTGGTGACTGTTCACTCTCCTGTGTTCTCAGGGACATCTCTGAGTCCTTCCTGCACACAGATACTCAGAGGGTATTTCCTCACCCACGCGTTTCACTGATGTGTAAGGTTCTCACAGGAGAGTCAATCTGCCTTTTTTGTTTCTAATCTTAAAATTTATTTCAATCCTCCCGGGACTGAAAACACAACAAAAAAGGAAGAGGAAAAACCTGAAAAGAATTCTAAAATGTTTTGCTTTGATTGTTTTAAAATAGTACTTTAAATGATTTTGAAACAATTTAAGTCTCCCAAATTTCAGAAATAGCAGAGTTCCCACCAGTCCGGCATCTCCTGTGATGTCTCATACAAAGAGGGGTCAAACCTGAAGCAGAAACTGACTGCATAGTCCCCCACCCTCTCTGTGTCTGTGTGCTCCAAGGACAACTTAATGGTATGGCAAGCTGAGCTATCTCACTTTTTTGAGACAGAATCTCTCACTGGAACTATAGCTCAATGGTTAGGCTAGGCTGCCTGGCTAGCAAGCTCCAGGAATCTCTGTCCTCCTTTCCAGTGCTTGGGGTTACAAGCATGCATAAACATTTTATTTTACACGGACTATGGGGCTCAAACTCAGCTTCTTGCGCTGGTATGGCCAACACTGTACCAATTGAAGCAGCTCCCTAGCTTTTGGTTCCATATTCTTAAATAGGTCTTAAAGCAGACGGCTCAGTGGGTCATATCAAACGGGGACAGCCCTGTCATCAGCACCCAGACTGAGCAAAACCACTGAGCACCCCACATTGCTCCCGAGCCCCCTTCCCAGGTGCACTTGACCTCCAGTACCTGGGCTGGCCTTGTGAGCCTAAGTCCTGTCTCCCCATTTCTGTTCCTCTCAACTTCAGGTCAATGTCATCCTCTATTGGCTGCCTCCCCTTATGCCCTTTGCTTGTGGATAGACAGTGTATACAAGGTATGAGGGACATGGGCCCTGTCCCATTCCCAGCTATCCTCCCTGGAGCTACCTCAGCGTCTCTCCTTCCTTTTGGTACTGTTAGGAGATGACCTAGGTCCCCTCCCCCATCTCCCACATCCATACGTGGACACATAATCTTCAGGACCTTGGAACGTAACTTTCAGGAAGGAGGTGGGATTGGGAGAATGAACTGTCACTCCACCTTGGCTGGGAGACACTGGTCACAGAAAGGGATGTCAGGACAATGTGGCCTCCTCAGAGTGAGTGCCTCAGGCATCAGAGAGAGAGAGAGAGAGAGAGAGAGAGAGAGAGAGATCTGGGGAGCTCTGGGCCTGGCATATAGGAAGGGAAGTCATTTGCTTTTTGGTGAGTAGGTGGGGTATCTCAGGCTCACCCCATCTGTGAGTTCAATCCCCAGGACCTCAGGGATGAGAATTTGAAGACAGCTTCTTTGAGAAAGAAGTTAAGGAAAGTAAGGTCTTCAGGGTGGCCCTGGGCCAACAGAGGGAACTTTAAGGATTTAGGAACCAAGTGTAGTCACCTGTTACCCCAGCACTGTGGGGGAAGGTGGAGAATTCTGAGCTAGCCTAGGGTACCATGATGCTTAATCTTGATAGTCAACTCCACTGGATTTAGAATCCTATAGAAGCTCAGTGGTGGTGGTGCACACCTTTAATCCCAGCACTCGGGAGGCAGAGGCAGGTGAATCTCTGTGAGTTCTAGGACAGCCTGGTCTACAAAGTGAGTTTCAGGATGGGACAGCCAGGCCTGTTACACAGAGAAACCCTGTCTCAACAAACCAAAAAGAATCCCACGGGAACATGCCTCTGGGTGTTTCTGTGAAGATGCTTCCAGAAGGGCTGAACTGAGAAGGGAAGATATCTTGAATGTGGGATCCCCATCTGATGGGCTGGGGTCACAGGACTGAAAAAAAAGGGAGAAAGAGAGCCAAGTACTCACATTCATGCCTCTGCATCTTGGCTGGGTGTGATGTGAGCAGTCACCTGCTGCTCCTGCTGCCATCCTTTCGCTGCAGTGATGGACTGCATCTTCCTACAGCTGCTTTGGTTAGGTGTTTTGTCTCAGCCATGGTAAAAGTGACCCAGTTACACAGGGAGTCCCTGTCCTCCAGGCCCAGAAATGTGTATCACAGCCTTTCTGAATGGCAATGCCAGATGTCCAACCTCCCTGGGTTTCTTCCCTCTCATGGAGATGACAGGGACACAGTGGGTGACGGGTGCCCCCTGGGATCACTGTGTTTTGTGGGATATAGAGTAAATGGTGGGGTGCGCAAGGACAGAGTCTGGGAGGGAGCGCAGAGTCTGGGGGCAGCCGTTTGCTGAGGTGGTTGACAAGCAGTGGGGCTGGTGGTGATTGACAAGAAGGTGTACTCAGACCAGAGGTGCCTGTCCCCTTCTTGCTATTTCTTCATGTTTGCTTCTTCTCACCACAAGCAGGTGTCCCATGATGTATCAGTCAGCTACTGCCATGTGACAAATTTCTCTGCAGCTCAGAAACATTCAAGAGCTTCCCAGGCCCTGTTGGTTTGGCTGGCTGGAGTCCTGGCTGAGCCTCTGCTTCATTTCTCCCTTGTCCTCATTGGGCTGGCCCCAGAGTATGTTCTTACAACACAGACACCAGGGTAGACAAGTATGTGCAAAGCTGGTGTGCATGGTGGCCCACTGACATGACCACAGCCCAAGCAAGACCTGTGACTATGCCCAATGGCAGTAGGACAGGAGCAACTACCACCCTGGGGACAATTACCCTTCTCTTACCGGGGGAGGCAGGAGGACAGTATTTACTGGACCTTGATCTAAGTTAATCTTTTCACAAAAGAAAGATATTCCCCTGAAAAACACTCAGAAGTCACAGCGTGAGCTGACAGCCCCACACAGGCAGCCTGACTCATGTTCCCCACCTCTCACTATCTTCCTGCTGGCAAGACCCCACCAGAGTCTGAATGCATGTCCACCCCACTCACTCTTCCAACAAGTGATCCAGAGCCTTGAGCCACAGTGCTGGCCCGTGACGTGGTGGCCATATGACACTCACTGAGCAACTTCTCCAGGTCCCTGGAGGGCAGGATAGAAGGTGTTAGCTGGTACCACTATTACCTGGCTACCTGCCATCCCTGAAATCTCAGGAAGAATGTTCTGTGACATCAGCATTCAGCCACTACACCATCCTGTCACCCAGAGCAGGATGCCCAGGTTGGCCTCTCCCAAAGAACTTTCTGGAAGCCCTAGCTTCTATCCACAGTCTGTGCCTTGAGACCGTGGTCCCTTCCCATGGTGTCTCCCAGGCATGACTGGTTCCGGCCAAGGAGAAAAGCTGCCCCAAGAGCCCCAGAACACACTTGGGGGCAGAAGGACCAGGCCTGCTGATTCGGGAGAATCCACGTGCTCTGCCTGTCGCAGCTCCAACCCGCTGGCTGGTGCACTGCAGTGAAACCACCTTTGACTTAATATATGCTAATTAGATTTTAATGGGATTCAGATTTCCAACAGTAGTACAGCGTTAGCCATGGTAAGTTATAATCATATCTAATTGGTAATTCTAACATAACAAATTTCTTGGATAAATTATTCTTAGTTAATAGTCCCCCAGGAACCACACACACACACACACACACACACACACACTTATGCATGTTCCTATTTTAGGGGAAATCGAGGGAAAAAGACAAGGTCAAAGCAGGCTCATGCTGAGGTTAAACCACTGTTGAATTCCCATTTCCTTCAGCCCCCGCCACCCCCCCCCCCCGCCCCAGCCCTGCCCCGGTACCATCCGTGGATTCTCTAAGCGATAGAAGCCAGATGTGCACGCAAATGTGCAGGACCTTGGGTCATGCGACACAAAGCCAGACTCCTATCTTTGAGGGAAGTGGCTGCAGCAGGTCCATCCTTGGACCATAGCACAGGGCTAGCTCTCTGAGGGATCCATCCGGGCTATAGGGATCCCCTCCCTGTGGAGTTGGAGTACCTCAGAAGAATTTCAGATTCCAGAGAGCCCCTGTTGAGTTAGCACCTCCTATGCTGAGCAGTTAGCTGGACTCTATTCCCAGAGGAAGGATGGAGTGGCCCGCTAGCCCTGGGCAAACCCTGGGAGAAGCCCTGAGAGTGTCCTGAAGTCTTTCTCCCTGCGGTGACATGGGCTGTGGTGGCTCTGCAGCCACAGGTAATAGCCGTCTTTCCCTGCATGTCACTCTATCCCACCTTGGCTGCCATTGGTCACAGGGAATGTGGCTGTCTGCCTGTCCCTCTTTGCTGGCTGGACATTTTGGTCCTTGCAGAGGGTGAGTGGTGTGGAGGACTATCAATATTCCAAGGCTGGGAGCAGGAGGAGTGGAAGGCAGGAGGCTGGCTCTCCAAGGGCCTGGGATTCCCACCCAGCTCCCCACATGCCAGCTGCACTGTGCCCGGCAGGTCACCGCCTGTTCCATTTGCTAAGTGACAGGAATTATTCCCGTCTTCTGCTGCTGTTCTGTGGACGAGCAAACACAACCTTGCAGGCAATCTGGATCTGTAAATGGAAATTCCCCACTCCAGTGTTTTCCTTTCTTTTTCTTTTGCAGTGCTGGGGATGGACCCAGGGTCCCACCCACTGTGCAAGCATTCTGTCACTGAGCTACATTCCTGGACCCCATCATTCTTTCCCGTCTCTATTCTTTCCCAATAGGAGGGCACAAAATGACCTTAGGGGACAAGGAAGGAATCTTATCTCTTTGATCTGATTAAGGAATGGAGATTAACTGTGCCACCTCTGGTTTTGACAGGCATCATTTATTAAGCACTACTGCACTTTAGACATTTTCTTAAGTTTTAATAGTCACTCTCTTATCAGTTCCCATAGCAACCGCAAGAGGAGGATATGACTGCTATTGTCAGTATTGGACAGCCAGGCCAGGCAGGCACAGAGACAGTGTGTAAGTGGCTTGAGGTGACACCGCTAGTCAGCAACTGTGTGGGGATTTGAACCCAGGCAAGCTGAGTTTTAGAGCTCAGCTTTTAGCCACTGTGTGGGGCTCTTTAGACTCACCAGTTGGGGGTTCACCGGGACATAGAAGAACCCACAGTCTTGGGGCAGCACCCAGGGAGAGGGGGAAAAGGAGAGAGCATTATTAGCACTGCCCTGGGATTCTCCCCAGGGAGGCCAAGTTCCTCCCTAGTCACAGATGATCCCCCACTGTCTGGGCAGGTTGTATAACCTCTCTGAGCCTCTATTTCTTCATTTGTAAAAGGAGAAAATGCCTTCTAGATGCAAGGTTTCTCTGAAGATCAAGATGGATGACTCATGCCTGTGGGGAGATGCCCTGCATGGCACGGTCCTGAATCTCTCTCTACTGGTGTTCATGGAACTTTGTAAACACAGAAATATTGCAGGGGGAAGAGGAGAGAAGGCACGTGCAGACTGAGGGCTTTATGTCCTGACTGGCCATCTTTTGGCAGAGTTGCCATGGGGAAGGAAGACTCGGGCTTTCCCAGGACTTCACTTCCAAGGGCACCAGCTCCATTCACAGGGTCACCCCTCAGAAACTCAACTCTCCCTTCCTTCGATTAGGTGGAAATGCACATTCAGAACCAGTGGCAGTCCCAGCTCTCTTCCCCAGAGCCAAGGGGGTGCTGAGGGACACAAGCAGGTGCTAGCCTGTCCCCTCAAAGCCCACAGGGGTCACTTGCACTCCGTAAGCTTGTGGCTCCTTTGCAGAGCCCATTGAGATTTTCTGTGGCTTCAGGTTCTGCTCAAGCCTCAGTGGGGGCACAAGTAGTGTGTCCAGACTGTTCCATGGGTGGGTTGAGAATAGTGCAGAATCTCACGGCTTCTTGCAGTACAGGCTGGGAATTCACATGGCACATGGCACCTTCCTGGGCTCTTTCTCCATCTCCTAGTGTGCACTGCATTCCATTGACCACCTGTGCCAACTCCTTCACCCCAGGGTCAGCCTTTGAGGAAGCCAAAACCAGCCCTCCCCGCCATGTGAGGCGTCAGTGTCTAGGCCTGCTGGAGTGGTGCAGGTGGATGGGAAGGCCCGATCCCAGAGCTGCTGCACATGCTGTGTGTTCTTCTGCCAGTGGCATGCCTCTCTGAGCTGTCACTCAAGAGTCTGATATATGGGGCCATCGTCCGTCTTCAGAGCAACTGAGATGGCATGTGAACAGTCAGCACATAATGAGTGCAAGTTGTCTTGAAACAAATGAGCTCGTGAGCTGCAGGATGCTGCTGCAGGGTGGGGCATCTTGGCCCTTGTGATGGCTATTCTTAGTTGTCAACTTGACTACATCTGGAGTTAGCCAAAACCCAAGCAGCTGGGTATGCCTTGAGGGAATTTTTTCTTAGTTAAATTATTTGAAGTGAGAAGACCCACTTTGAATCCAGATCTTTTGAGGCTGGAAGATCCACCTTTAATCTGGGCCACACCTTCTGCTGGCAACCTGTATAAAGGACATGGGAGAAGAAGTTTTCTCCCCCCCCTCCTGTGTGTGTGTGTGTGTGTGTGTGTGTGTGTGTGTGTGTGTGTCTCTGCCTGCTCTATCTGGCAAGTCCATACCTTGACTGGCATTAGAGCCTACATCTTCAGGATTCAGTGTATGCTGAAGACCAGTGAAGACATCCAGTCTCATAGACTGAACAGTTACTGGATTCTTGTATGTTCTGTTAGTAGACAGTCACTGTTGGACTAGCTGGACCACAACATACATACGTGTTTTCTATCAGTTCTGTTCCTCTAGAGAACCCTGACTTAAACAGATTTTGGTACCAGAAGTGGTTCTTGAGCAACAGAAGTCTAAGGATGATTTTTTTTAAGTGTCTGGAATAGATTTTCCAACTTGCCAATACCTGCAGTTACCAAAGCCTCTCCTGGGAGCTTAGAGAATATTGAAAGTCCATGATGTGGACTAGTTTGCAAAGTTAAGGACACAGATACATTTGGTTATCCTGATTCACCAATTGTGAGAGGCAATGGGTTTGGTCACTCTATATAAACATTTTGACAATTTGTGGAAATATAAGGAAAATGATGATACTGATTTGTCACTCATAGCACCTCTTGATTAGCTGAAAAAAGAACAGAATGATCTGTGATAAAATTAATCAACCTTGAGCATCTCAGGATATGGCGAAGGATGATGGCTCCAGACGTGAACAGTCTGAACTTTAGACTCTGAAGGTTTCTGGGTGTGCCCTGAAATAGAGTCTCCTCTCCAGCAGCCACAGAACTCAACTTGCAGAAATGAGACTGAAGCCCTCATTATAAGGTTGGCTGAATTACAGTGAAAATTTAAGTTCTAGCCTGAGAGGGTGTCAGTGGTTAAAGTAAGGGCATTAACGGATAAAGAGTGCGATTCTGTAGCTTGGGAAGGGCATGTGTGGAGGATCCTATTGAGGTTGAGAACTTTGAAGCCTCAGATTCTTAAGGGTTCATATCTCAGCTGAGGAAGTAGTCTTCCACTCTCAACAGACGATGTACTCACACGGATGATGTACTCACACGCTACCCCCTAAAATATTGCCCTTTCCACTTTAAGAGGGGAAAATGATCCATCACTGTCTGCTAAACCAGCAGTGATTTTTCTCTGAAGGAGACGTTAGGCAAGACAATACTGATGCCCCCCCAGGGCCCATCTACAGTTGCCTCTAGACCTATAAGCAGATGTAAGACAAAGCAGGTTTCTGGGGGGGGCTGTGAGATAAAGAGTATAGTCCTTGAGGAATAACACTACAATACTGAAGAACTTAATGAATTTGCTAATTCATTCCAGCAGAATTTGGGGTATATGTATAGGAATGGATTTTAAGCGTGTGAAATAATAGTGGAGGGAACATAAAACTGGATCAGGCAGAGTTTGTTGATAAGGACCCACTGAGTAGAGATTCTAGGTTTAATATGTGAGTTCACACAGCTTAAAAAGGTGTCAAAGGTTTGTTTGAATAGTTGGCTGAAGCGTTTGTCGAAAGATGGCTTACTGAAAAGGCTTTGGAGATGCCTGATATCCCTTGGCTTAGTGTTGATGAAGGGATTTTAAGGCTCAGGGAAATTGCAATGCTAGAGTGAGTACGCTGTGTAAAACCTAATCCTCCACAATGGGAAGGCCCAGAAGACATGCCCTTCACTAATCCTATGAGATGCAAAATGGTGAGCTGGGCACCAGCACGTTTGGAGAGTTTTGTTGTTGCCCTTTTTCCCTGTGCCAAACCTTAGGATCAGAGATGTTGAGACTCAGTTGGATGGATTAAATGTGATGGGTTTAATTAGGCCCTGAAGTAGCAAGGACCAGGTGGCAGTACTGAGTCTCTAAGGGAAGGTAATTGTAGTTGTCACGATAGGCAGCATAGACGGAGCTTTGTCCAGAATGGCCTAGCCTGTAATGGTCAGCACAGGAAAAGGGAGTTCTATGGTGGCATGACTCACACTGACCTTCGGTACTGCCTAGTCAGTCATCGTGTTTCCAGACATGAAATAGATAAGAAGCCTACCACATTTCTGTTTGATCTGTAGAAACAGAAAAAATTCTCAAACAAATGAAAGACAGGCTACATTGAATCATGGTAAAAGGGAATCTTGGCCTGAAAATATGAGAGTTACTGTTGGCCTTTCTCCAATTCTTCCCCAGAGGGACCAGAGATCTTTCACAAGAGTAACTGTAGCCTGGGGGAAAGGACACAATCCCACTTTCCGGGGTCTGTTGGACACTGGTTTCTGGGCTGATGACAGTGATTCTGGGAGACCCCAAGAAACACTGTGGTCTTCCAGTTAAAGTAGGGTTTTGTGAAGGCCAGGTGATTGATTAATGGAGTTTGGCTAGAGTGTGACTCACAGAAAGTCCAATGGGTCCCGGAACCCATCCTGTGGCTATTAACCCAGTCCCAGAATGTCTAATTGGGATAGATATACTTACAAGTTGGCAGAATTCTCACATTGGTTCCCTGGCTTTTGGAGTGAGGGAACTATTATGGTTGGAAAGGCTTAGTGGAAGCCTTTAGAGTTTCCTATGCCAGGGAATAGTGAATCAAAAACAGTAACACATCCCTGAAGGAATTGCAGAGATTAGAACTACCATCAAGGACTTGAAAGATGCAGGGGTGGTAGTTTCTACCACATCTCTCTTTAACTCTCCTATCTGACCAGTATAGAGGACAGAAGGATCATGGAGAATGACAACTGACTGTCAAAAACTCGGTTAGGTAGTGAATCTGATTGCAGCTTCTGTACCAGATGTGGTGTCCTTACTTGAGCAGATTAACACATCTCTTGGTATATGGTATGCAGCTATTGATTTAGTAAATGCCCTTTTCTTGCTACCTGTCCACAAGGACCACCGAAGTAATTTTCTTTCAGTTGGCAAGACCAGCAGTATACATTTACAGTTTTACCTCGAGGATAGATTAACTCTCCTGCCCTGTGTCATAACTTAGAACAGATCTTCTGGTACACTATATTAACATTATGCTGATTTGACCAAGTGAGCAGGAGGCAGGGCCTACTTCCAACCCATTGGAATATGCACATCAGAGAATGGGAAATACATCCAACCAAAATTCAAGGGCTTCTGCCTCAGTAAAGTCCAGTAGTGTGTGTTATTCAGAGATATTCCTTCTAAGATGAAGGATAAATCATTACACTTGGCCCCTCCTACCACCAAGAAAGAAGCACAATGTTTAATGGGTCTATTTGGATTCTGGAGACAACAAATTCTTCACTTGGGTGTGTTATTCCAGCCCATATACCAAGTGACTCAGAAAGCTGATAGCTTTGGGATCTGGAACAGGAGAAGACTCTTTCTCACAGGTCCAGACTACTGTGCAGGCTACTCTACCACTTGGACCATATGATCAAGACTTGATGGCCTTTTAGGCATCAGTGACAGGTAGGGATGCTGTTTGGAGCCTTTGGCAGGCCCCTATAGGTGAATCACAGAAGACAGCACTGGGATTTTGGAGCAAGGCTCTACCATCATCTGTAGACAACTATTTTCCCTTTGAAAGACAGCTCTTGGCCTGCTATTGGGCCTCATGGGGTTCCCCTAGGGTCTGTTTTACTGATGGTTCTGCACATTATACAGGTACCACCCAGAAGTGGACAGCTATAGCAATATAACCCCTTGCTGGGAAAACCCTGAAAGATACCAGTTAAGGGAAATCACAGTGGGCAGAGCTTCAGGCAGTACAGATGATCATATATTTTGTTTGGAATGGCCAGATGTACAAAAGTACACTGATTCATGGATGGTAACAATGACTTGGCTAGGTGGTCAGGGACTTTGAAACAGCATGATTGGAAAATTGGTGAGAAAGACATATCGGGAAGAAGTATGTGGCTAGATCTCTCCAAATGGTCAAAGAATGTTAAGATAATTGTGTCCCATGTAAATATTCATCAAAAGGTGACTTCAGCTGAGGAAGAATTCAATAATCAAGTAGATGGGATGACCTATTCTGTTGGCAGTCAGCCTCTCTCCTCAGTCATTCCTGTGAAAGCTCAATGGCCCGTGATCAAAGCGACCATGGTGGCAGAAATGGGGGCTATGCATGGACTCAACCACATGGGCTTGCACTGACCACAGATGATCTGGCTATAGCTGCTGCTCAGTGCCAGATATGCCTACAGCAAGATCAGCATTGAGCCCCAGATATAGCATCATTCCCTGGGGTGACCAGCCAATGATCTGGTGGCAGGTTGACAACATTGGACCACTTCCCCAGTGGAAAGAATATTGCTTTGTCGTTACTGGAATAGATTCTTATTCTGGTTAGGGTTTTGCTTTTTCTGCACATAATGCTTCTGCCTAAACCACTATCCATGGACTTACAGAATGCCATATCCACCATCATGGTATACTACACAGTATTGCTTCTGACCAGGGAACTCACTTCACATCAAGAGAATGTGACAGTGGGCCCATGATCATGGCATCCACTGGTTTTACCATGTCCCTCACCATCCTGGAGCTCCTGGCCTGATAGAATGCTGGAATGGTCTTTTGAAGACACAGTTACAATATCAATTAGATGGCAGCAGCCTGGAGGACTAGGGCAGGGTTCTCCTGATAGCAGTATATGCTTTGAATTAGTGTCCATTATATTGTATGGTTTCTATCATAGCCAGGAATGAAGAGTCCAGGAATCATGTGGTGGAAAAGGGAATATTTCCACTCACTATCACCACCAATGACCCGCTAGAAACATGTTTGCTTCCTGTTGCTGAGACCTTACATTCTGTTGGCTTAGAAATTTTGGCTCCAGAGAAGGGAGCACTCCTGTCAGGAAACACAACGAAAATTCCTTTGAACTTGAAGTTCAGACATCCCCCTGGCCACTTTGAGTTTCTGATGTCGTTAAAGCAACAGGCTAGGAAAGGAATAACAGTATCAGGAACGGTGATTGATCCAAATTACCATGGGGAAATTGGATTACATGTGGGGTGCAGGAGACCCTGTGATTGAAGTCAATGGGAAACTACAACAGCATAATCCAGGCAGGATGACAAAAGGCATAGACCCTTCAGGAATGAAGGTGTGGGTTACTCCTCCAGGAATAAAAACAAGACCTGCTGATGTGCTTGCAGAGGATGGCAGAAATACAGAACGGGTAGTAGAGGAGGGTAGTTCTAAATATCTTCTAAGGCCGTGTGACCAGTTGCAGAATCAAGGATCGTAATTAACATGAATGTTTCTGTCATATTTTGTTAAGAATGTGTTTGTACAGATGTTTGTGTTTTCTTTCCTTGATTTATCACGTAATGTAACATCAATTAAAGGAATATCAGTGGTTATATTTAAGTTTTAGATATTAAAAAATGTCTCCTAAGGGACATTGCCACCTATTCTAAAATTTATAATGCATTTTCAATTGAACAAGGCATAGTTATATCACGTTAGGCATAATTACGACCTAGTTAAATGTATAATGTGGTTGCAATTGCACGTGGGGTAGTTATATCATGTTAGGCATAATTACGACCTGGTTATTGTTTTCATTTGGAAAGGAGATAACACAAGGAGATATGATTACCTGTCAATTGACAGGAGGTGGACTTGTGATGTCTATTCTTGGTTGCCAACTTGACTACATCTGGAATTAAGCAGCTGGCTACTCCTTGAGGGAATTTTTTTCTTAATTAAATTATTCAGAGTGGGAAGACCCACTTTTAATCCGGATCTTTTGAGGTGGGAAGATCCTGGGCCCCATGTTCTGCTGGAAGCCGGCATAAAAGACATGGAAGAAGGCACGTTGGAGAAGGCACAGTTCTCTCTCTCTCTCTCTCTCTCTCTCTCTCTCTCTGCCTGTTTGCTCTCGCCATTCCTTGACTGGCATTAGACCCTACTTCTTCAGGATTCTGGCATATACTGAAGACCAGTGGAGACATCCAGTCCATGGACTGAACTACTGTATTCTTGGACCTTGCCTTGGTAGACAGCCATTGTTGGAGATATTTATATAAATATATATATATATATGTGTGTGTGTGTGTGTGTGTGTGTGTGTGTGTGTGTATTCACTCTCTCAGTTCTGTTCCTCTAGGAATCCTGACTAATACACCCCTCAAGCCTGGCTTGCTGACTGTCCCTCTGTGTGAACCTCTTTAGTCATTCTCCATCAATGAAGGTCAAGGCCCTCCCCCCACCTCCATCAGTCACCCCACACCTTTCCCCATCACCATAGCTGCTCAGTTCTTCTTAGTCAGCCCTTTCTGCCATGCCCAGCTGTCTACCTGGGCAGGTGGTGTGTTTGCTCTCTCAAGATTCCCCACCTCAGCAGGATGATGAGGCCTGGGACGGTTTGCCAAGCTCCAAGGGTAACCCTGCTGCTAGTCCAAGGGCACACCCCACCCCAGGTCTTCCTACACTGTTCTTCTCTAAGTGCCTTCTGTGGTGCTGATGCCCTAGTTTTACTCAGGAGCCATCTATGATTCTCTGCCATTCAGTACCGGTCACGCTAGTTCATGTTTGCTGTGTCCTCACTGAGTGCTGGGCATGATGGGAGGAGCTTTCCATGTCTTCACTGAGATCTCTGAGGACAGTGCCAGGGACATGGGCACCCCACTTTCACAGAAGAGGAAACAAAGGCACAGGGAGGTGATGAGAGGATGTTGCAGGGTCAGTGGCGGAGCTGGCGGTGACTATGACGTCACAGACAGGTGAGCCTGTACCTTGATTGGGCTGCCTGCTCTTCTTACAGAAGGGCAAAACCGTGGGGCTTACAGGACTTTACCTCAAGGCACACCAGGAGAACCCACCGGTTTTAGAGCAGAATGCTCAGTTTGTAAAAAGGCTGTCCACAAACTTCCTTTGTCTGTGGTTCTGGGAACTTTAGGTCTGATGGAACCAGAGGCAAGTGAGTCAGGTAACTGGGCATAGAGACTGTGAGATCCAGGGCTGCACCCCAGAGAGACAGCTACAGCCAGGGACAAGAGACAGGGGCGAGGTGGTGGGGGGGCAGGGCTCATGCTCAGCCCAAGGTCAGGGACTCTGGGGGCCCAGGGTTGGTTGACATTTAAGTCTATCACTGAGGCTTTGGCATTTGGAAAAACCATGCATGAATTTTACGTGCCCATTATCATCCTCCCATCACTTGGGGCTGTCATTCTGGTGGAGATTGAGGAAGCCATTCCTGAAACAACAGCCCAAGTGCTTTCTGGGATGCTCCACTCGCAGTTCACTCCTCCATGGGCCATGGGTGCGGGAACTGGGCTCCATCTTAGCTGGTCACGGCGAGTGTTCAGTCTCTCCTGCCTGGGCTCGGCTCTCTCTCTCACTTTCTCTGCATCATCTCCCTGTGTCTCAGCTTTTTATCTCTTCCTGTTACTGTGATAAAATACGCTGACAAAAGCAATTTAAGGGGAAGAGAGTTTATTTCAGCTTAAAATTCAAAGTTACAGACTATCATAGTGGAAGATGTCCCAGGGGCAGGAGCTTGGGGCTGCTAGTTATGTATGCCACTCAACTCTCCTTTCCATCTGGCTGGCCCCTCCTACCTCTGGCACTGTCTGTCCATCTATCGCTGTAGCTCTGTCCCATGCCTCAGTTCTCTTGGCACTTTCCCCGATGCTGACTGGTTTGTACTTCCTGTCCCCTGGGACCTTTCTCCCCTCCTCTTCAGGAGGTAGCCTTCTCCCCAACTCCTCAGATGTTCAAGAATCCAGCTCTCTCCATACATAGCTGACCGCAGGGCAGCCGGACCCATGACACGCTAACAGTCCTTGGTGACTGCTATCCTTTCTTTCCCTCTTAGCCTCTCCCACATGCCCCCTGGCCCCTGCCCAGCCTAGCCCTCATTTTCCCCCTCGCTCTTTTCTCAGCCTTCACCCTACCCACCTTCCCCTTTGGGTTCCACCAGCAGGCCAGGGTTCTGGAAGGAGGTGTTGCTGGCACCGGCTTACACATCTTGGTGTGAGCGGAATTTGTGCAAGCCCAAGTATGAGCTTTGTCATTTCCCACAGCACAGCCAAATCCCAAGGACCCTGGTTTTTGGTTCCTCCATGCTATGTATACATAGACTCTTAATATAAAAACCCACAGTTTTTTCTGGATCACAAGGTGTCCGGTATGACTGTCTTGTGGGGTCCTTGGAGCCTTGTTCACTGCTCTATGTCTCCCACAGACACGGTGACTCAGAGCGGAGTTTGTGGCCAGGGTCACAGTCACCTTCAGAAGACCAGTAAAAGTCTTAAGTAGTATAGAATGAAGACAATGGTGCCTGATGGTGTATAGGGGCCTTGGGGTGATGGAGCAGGTGACTCAGACTCACAGTGGGCCTGTGGGTCCAGAGGTGGGTGTTCTGGTTTGAGGAGGATACAGTGGCCATGGTCTTTGCTTTTCTTCAAAACTCCCAGCAGACAGGCAGCCAGAAACTAAGTGCCAGGCTCCAGTCTGGAAGGGACAACAGAGGGACACAGGACATAAATGTCCCCAGATGTTGAGTGTGGACAGCTGGCCTGGAAGCATGGCCACTAAGTGACTGTGGCAGCTGCACTTACTCGTGACACTTCCTCATGAGCCCAACTCAGAGATGAGCAGAGAAGAAAGCGTGCTACCCTTCTCATTTGTGACTTTAGAGACGGGCCTCTCAGGGCCCTGCAGACATCTCTGTAGCTGACAGACACATTAGAAATCCTCCAAAGATCATGGGGGATCTATGGTGACAGTCGCCCTGCGGCAGGTAAGCAGCAGGGGAACTGTGGCTGGTGAAGGGGGACCTGGTGTGACAGCAGCTACAAATCCAGCTGAACGCTCCATGCAGCAAAGCGGTGGCCTCAGGGATGCAGGCACAGAAAACAGGAGTCTGAGATCTTCTCCCACCTGCCCATGTGGGTGACAGCTGAGGGACCTGGACAAACGTGAGACCACATCATGGAGGGGTAGGTAGGGTTGACTTCAGTTGTCCCTCTTGTCCTTCAAGTCTGCCCCACCCCACCCCACCCCACCCCACCCCATCCCATCCAGGACAGTCTTCCTGTGGGCTTGCCGTCCTCACTCTGCTACCCCCAGTTTATGACACACAAAGTATGGAGTGCAGCCCATCTAGCGGAACCATCATTTTGAAGGATGGGGCTCTTAATGGCAGAACCCACCCAGTCTGGCTGGTTTCTCTGACCCAGCTCAAGCCCTGGCTGGGGGAGGCTTAGGGTTTGTGGGATGGATGGATGGATGGATGGATGGATGGATGGATGGATGGATGGATGGGTGGATGGATGGGTGGATGGATAGATGGATGGATGGATGGATGGATGGATGGATGGATGGGTGGATGGGTGGGTGGATGGATGGGTGGATGGATAGATGGATGGATGGATGGATGGATGGATGGATGGATGGATGGATGGGTGGATGGGTGGATGGGTGGATGGATGGGTGGGTGGATGGGTGGATGGATGGATGGATGGATGGATGGGTGGGTGGATGGGTGGATGGATGGATGGATGGATGGGTGGATGGATGGATGGGTGGATGGGTGGATGGGTGGATGGATGGATGAAGGCACCCATGAGAGACTGAATGCACAGGGACCACCTCTCTGCTGGGTTGGGCCTTTCCTTCCCCATCCCCACCCCAAACAGCACCTTTCCAGTCCTTGTGCAAAGCCAAAGCAGATGGCTACTTCTGTTGCAGCCCTGGAGCCTCCCAGCTGAGCCCTCCCGAGTCCTCCACTGCTTGCCATGGTTCATCTACTGACTACTGAGCTATTGATGCACTTCAGGGGTCAGTGGAGCCCAGCAACCCTGCTGCTAACAGGGCGAAGCAAGCCCAATTTCATGCCTACGTGGGCTTCCCTCTAAGAAGGCAAGGAGAGAGAGTAAACCTGCGCATTAAAATTTCTTTGGAAAACAGAAACCTCTGGAAGTAGGGGCCTTAAACAGAATTGCTGGGTAGCAGCAGAGGGGGCAGCTGGTTCACATGAGATGAATCAGAGCTTCGAGGAAGAAGGAAGTTGGTGAAGGAGGCTGATGGTACCGTGTGGTGGTTGCCTGTTTATCTCTCTTGGGATGTTTGCACACAGATGAATGTCTGAGAGAACCACCAACCTCACTACTGTTGTTGACTGACTGGACAAACTTGGAAAGGCAAATATTTACTGCGTTGGCCATTTGTTTCTGATGTATTTCAAACAGCAATCAGTGGGCGGAGGAATTTGAGCTTAAATGAAGGTAAGAAAAGCACATGGGAAAACCAAGACACAGGAATATCAAGTTCAAAGGCTGACATTGGGGGAGCTGCAGAGACAGCTTAGCATTAGCTGAGCCTCTTGCAGAGGACCTGGGTTCAGTTCCCAGCAACCACAGGACAGCTCACCAAGATGTGCAACTCTGGTTCCAGGGGATCTGGTGCCTTCTTCTGGCCTCCTTGGGCACCAGACACGCATGTGCCGCACAGATGTACATGCAGGCAGACTGCCCATACACATAAAAATAAATACATCTCAATGAATAAGTAAAGGCTGATTGCTGAGTTGAGAAAGTGGCTTAGTGGATGAAAGTGTTTGCCATGCAAGCGTGAAGACCTGAGTTTGAAAGCCCTGAGCTCATTAAAAGCTGCGGTGAATGTTTGCAGTTTCCACTTTTCTAGGCATATGGAACAGGAGAAATTCCTGAAGTTCTGGGCCAGCTAGTGGGTGTGCAAAGCAGGAAAACAAGAAAAAAGGCCTTGCTTTCAACAAGGTAGTATGCAAGGACCCACATCCAAAGTTCTTTCTTGCCTACACACACATGCACATTTGTGGAAAGTAAAATACAATGACCAATTGTCTTTCCTGAGATAGGGTTCCTGTAGCCTAGGCCAACCTCAAAATTACTATGCAAATGAGGATAGTCTTGAACTCTCGGTCCTCCAGAGCCTATCTCCTTAGTGCTGGGATATGGGCTAACACCAGCATGCATGCCTAACATAAACTTCAAGTCAGAACTGAGAGCTGAAGTAGCCTGCACACTCTCTCTCACCCCACTCCCGACTCTATGTCCATGTGACTTCTCAGCTCCCATCAAAGGGAGCTCTAGTTTTCTTTTGAATACAATGGAAGCAATGGTGTGTCAGTTTCCCTGGGTCCTCACAAGACCTGTGCACTTCAGTTCCCTTGTTCCCGCAACCCTCACCAAGCTGACCTAATGGAACCTGAGAGATCACAAAGCACGGGGTTAAGTCATCGCAGCCAAAGCCACCAGGGGCCAGCTGGCCTCCAGGTACTCCCATCTCTTAGGGTGCAAAGGCAGATCCAGCTCAGAGCCACGAGACCTGGTTCAGATCATCAGTAAGTCCTGCTCAGGCGCCGGGGACAGGGCATGGGCATCTTTGGGTGTCGTGATTCTGCCTGGGACGGTGGCCTTGGAGCTATTATCTTCCCCCTCGGATGCTCCAGAGAGCGAGAGTGTTAGTGAGTAGCTAGGGCTGGGGGACGGTTACTCAACAGCCTTGGGCGGTCCATGAGCTCTGGATGGCTCTTCTGGGTGTTCAGAGACTCAGGCTCACTGCAGCATACCCATCCCATTCCGTTTCATCCCACCCTGTCCCTTCTGATATGCCCCATCTTCCATCGTCTTCTTGGGGCCTCTCAGGGTTTGGGGGCAGGGCTCAAGCTCATCCTTCTCCTGGCCATGTAACATGCTTTGGCTCCACCAGTGTCCACAGACATGACCCAGGCCGTCTCAAGTTCTGATGATTCCCCGTGCTCCACTTAGGATGGTCTTTGTCTCTCTTAGGCCCGCATACACAAGGCCTGGTTCTGAGACGGCCCTACTGGAAGGTGGTGGGACCATCAACAGGTGCATTGTGTCCTCAGAGGGGATGTGGGCCATGTCCTTCCTCTCCGTCTATGAAGCCCCATAGCCTCTTGCCATGATGTATGTCCTCCCGAGAGACCCAAAGCAATGTATCCTCAGAAGTGAGAGCCCAAAGAAACCTTTCCTCTTGATAAGTAAATTATCTCAGCTGTTTTGTTACAGTGACAGGAAGCTGACTGATACACACCGAAAGAGGATCAGATGCCAGGTAGCTACTGCCCTATTGGCTCCAGTGCCAGGATAAACACACATGGAATTCGCAAGTCAGTAGAGGAGACTAGAGGGAAGCCTAGAGTGTAGCCTGTAGCAGAGGGTGCAGGAGGTGTGGAGGGTCTGCTATCTGAAGCTAAGCCGTCTGGTGAGCCTGGATGAGATGATCCGGGCCACTGCTATGTATAAATAAGCACTCATGCCTGCTGTTGCCTGTCACCACAATTTGGGTCGACTTGTTAGGCAGCACTATTACGGCTATAGCTGACTGTTACATTTCCCGTGAGGGATCATGGCCATTTCCCACACCTGGCTGTTTTCAGAACTCAATGAGACAGGAGCTGCATGTCCACCCATCCTCACAGGAGTGCAGGCTCCCAGTTTCCTTTGCCATCCTACCCCTACGCCTGTCCCAAGACTGGATGCCAGCAGGTACCCAGTAGCTGCTACTACACTAAGGGGAAACAAAGAGCCGCACACTGAGGTTGGGGAAAATTGGTCTGTTTGTTTTAATTAAACCCAGTGAAGAAGCCAAGACATTGGGCAAAGACTAAGAACGAGACTGGAAATAGTTTAGAAAAGAAATGAAAATCGATCGCAGAGATGCCGGGCCGCTGGAGCATCGGGAAGAGGTGGCGTCTTCACGTGAGCTCCAGGACCACTGTCAGGGCAAGCACCAGGGTGAGCCAGACACCAGCGAGGCCAGAAGCCGAACCTGTGGGAGGGCAGAGGTGGTGTCATGGCTGCAGCCTGCCTGTGTGTCACGGTGGGTCTATCGGTGTGAAACTAACTGCGGGGTTTCAGCAAAGGCTGAAAAATGGTTCCCAACGAAGATGCTAGGGGGCAGCATCCGGTGAGTGGGTTTGAACCTCAGCTCTGATGACTTCCTACCGTGGGTCCAGCTTCCTGCCATGGGTCCAGTGCCCTGTCCCCGTGCAGGCCTGCTGGGCTAAGGCACCAGATTTGCTGTGTATGGTAGTGTCTGCATCCCATGGGTGGTTCTGGGTTGGGGTGGCTGAGGGAGCATCTGTCTGTGTTCTTAAGTGTCCCATGGAGTTGTCAGAGACACACACCATGGTCAATGCCTTACACGGCTTCTTGGGGTCTGGGTAGCAATGAGGAGGCACACTTGACCCTTGACACCCATTGGCTGTTTGTGGGGTATAGCACCTTCCTTGCTTAGGGCCTGTCTTGGCCTAGCCTTGACTCTGCCTGTCTGAGGTGACGGCTTCCTGGAGGAAGGGACGGATCAGGGCAGACAAATAGTGCTTTAGCAATAAATGCTTTCTGGGGGCTTGAAAAGCACTTGCTGTTAAGGGTGCAGTCTTGAGGGTGGAGACTTACCATGGGCGTCCTCTGTTCCTCTTGGGATATTTGGGTTTTCTGCCAGAAAGAAAACAGAGAAGCAGAGTGGTGGCGCTGAGTTCCGAACACGGAGGACCTTCCCCAGGCATCTGCTATGCGGTATTGTATGTCCTGGGATGGTGCCCCTCAGTCTCTCTATATCTGACCATGTTACAGAGGGGAAACTGAGGCCTGCTGAGTGTCCGAGCTGAGATGAACCCAGAGTCTCTCTGATGCTAAAGCCATTGTAATTATACTCAGTGAATGGAATTAGGCCTCTGAGGCAAATTTAAGGGGCTTTTGTGGACAGTTTTGAGCCAGGGCCTATTCTTGGGGGGTCCCTACCAAACACGATGAGCCGAGTGTGTGTATCGGTGGAGCCCAGCGGGTTCTGGGCAGTGCAGCGATACATGGAGCCGTTGAGCTCTGCAGGCACCCGCTCCAGCACCAGCTCCTTCCCGTCAAACTCAGCGCTGCCATCCAGGAGGCGGCTGCCCACTCTCGTCCACGTGAACATGGGCTCTGGGAAGACCTCATTCTGTGGACCGGAGAAGGGAATAGTGGAGTCACAGGGGAACATGCTGCCAACACAGGAAGGTCAGAGCCTTTCCAGACCCCCAATTCTCATCTAATAGGCTTCAGGTGGCCCCTTAGAGCCCCGGGAAGGGGGCTGCAGCTCAGTTGGTAGCATGCTTGCCTAGCACTCACAAAGCCGTGCGTTTGAGCCCCAGCACCACATAAACTGTGTTGGTATCAAGGAGGGAGAGGGAGGGGAGTCAGAAGTTCAAGGTCATCCTCAGATAAATGGGGAATCTGAAAACAGCCTGGATAACAGGTTGACTAACTAGGTGGAGAGGACTCAGGGTTTGGGGCTGGAATCAACACAAAGACAGAAGGTTGATACAAATTGCATTTGCTTGTGGGTAGGGGGTATAGGAGAGTGAGCCAGTGATGCTGGTTCCCATTGGGTGTGTCTACCCACTCACTGCTCCACTTAGGTATCAGAGAGAGAGACTGACCTGAAATCCGTGGACTAGGATCCTCACCGTGTCCCCAACCCGGGCTCTGCTGGGTGTCATCACAATTTTGGGCCCTTTGGGAGCAACTGTATCAAGAGAAAGATACGTTCAGAGAGGGGTGGTGGGTGGGTGGGTGTGGTCAGCATGGAGAGTGGGGCGGGGTGGGAAGCAGAGCAAGTTCCCGAGGTTGGTGTCCTAGACACTGGATGCTTCTCAGGAGCGCCCAGGAGGCTCATTCATTCCCTCAGTCCTGGCTGCCTCCTCCATATTCCTTACAGCCTTGTGTGTCCCATTCCAGCTGGGATCTGGGGATTCAACAACACACACACACACACACACAGACACACACACACGATGGGTCTCATGTCAGTGGGGGAGAAAGAAATCAACAGCATCATTGTCCCCTCTGTTCCAGTGGAGTTCACGAAGGCCTGGTGATCTGTCGTGTCACACACTGAGGAAGAATCAGGAACAATATTCAGGTCTCCAGGCTTCTGATCCAGGACCCTACTGCCAGGGGGGCGTGGGGGCTTTCCTGAAATCTCTCTGTGGGGGTGTGGATGGTGTGAAGCCACCACCTCATTTCTTCGCCAGCCTTCGTTCTCACTGCCTCTGGTCCTCTCGTGCTCAGCCCAGTCTCCCCCAGGGACTTTTTGTATGTGCTGAGGGGACACGATGCCCTGGGTGCCCCTCGCCCGGGGCAGGTCAACCGGCTCCCTGTGCCTCTTCTTTTCAGAGAGGAAAATTGGGCCCATGCATAATAAAGATGCTTGTCCAAGGTTCCTGCAGAGTCAATTACACATGTTTCCTGACTCCCCGCCCTCATTAATTCATTTGTTCTCTCATTCAATAGTAATTACTGAGCTGGCCATATGTCAGGCTTTGGAGCAGGACTAGGGACTAGTAAAGGGGACAGTGATAAAAGTCAAGTGTCTGCAACTTATCCGTTAGCCAGGGACACATTTAGTTTGCAAACTCAGCCAAACTGTGACCAGTGTTGTGTGCAGAGACTGAGCCCAGCACAGGTGGCACACAGCTCGGTGGGCGGGTGGGTGGGGTGCAGTGGTCCTAGTATCCCAGACAAGTGAGGCATTCAAGAAATATTCCAGACAGAGGGAGAATAGAGGACATGGTTCTGGGGTCAACCAGAGAGCTGGTGGGGCTGGGGACAGACTCCACAGAATTTCCAGGGCTGTCCCCACTTAACTCACAATGGAAATTAGAGCAGCGGGCAGATGTGAGCAGGCCCCAGGCTCTGCCAGTCTCACTCTCTGAGAATAAGGCCGAGGCACTACTAATTAACCATGAGGAAGACGGCAGAGGGAAGGGCGCAGCCTGCTGAGAGGGGAGGGCAGAGCGGTGAGGGGAGGAGAGGGTGCTTCCCCCGCTGCTGCTGCTGCTGCGCCCAGCTGCCAGCTGCATGGAAGCAGCACTGGCCAGCCACACTGGAGACATTCTAGTCTATTCTGGCAGATGGAAGACTTGGGGGTGGAAAGGCTCTACCTCTGAGCCACCCCCACCCATCCCCTTGGTGGCTTATTTTTATCCAATATCTAAATGCTAGGTCCTTCATTCATATTTTGTCTCATTTCACCTTCCAGCCTTTAGAAACTGTCCCACAAGCTCAGGAAGGCACAGAGAGGTTAAGGGACATTCTTGCCTCTTCCAGTTTCTCTTGGGTGCTGTGGAAGAGTTAGGTTCCTAGAGGGAAAGTCCTAGAGGGTGGCATGGCCCTAGGTGGTCTGTGCCACTGCCAGCTTCAACCAGCAGAGGGTGCTGGAGAGCCTCCATTGCAGGAGAAGGCAGGGCCTGGAGGTCAGTGTTTCTGGAGCCACTCAGAGCCCAGGGCAGACAGGCAGCAGGTCACACAGCCTCTGGACTGCCCTTTCCTGTTTCTAGTGGCTCCTGTGTGAAGCTGACCCCGAGGGGCACAGAAGGTGTCTGGGGGGGGGTGTCTGTTACACTTTTGTCCCTCTGAGCTCTCCTGCACAAGGGTGCTTGCAGACATCTTGACTCTCCCTCCCTCAGGGTTGCTGGGAGTCCCTTGCTTCTGGAAGTCAGGCCAACTGCTTTCACACTCCTATCTCAACACCATCAGAAAGTCCATGTGCAGCTCCTGGCAAGCAAAGCCTGGCCCCTTGCCTGCCTGCTTTGAGAACACAACCCAGAGTGCCAAGTGGAGGTGTCCCCACAGTTTTGGTAGTCCCTCCTCTCACTGCTTGGTACAGAAAGCCTGAGAACTGAATGGGGACCCAGGATCTAGGCCTTGCCCTCCCAGGCTGTGGTGTGGAGTGTCAGCTCGGTCTGTCTGTTCACCGGCTCATCCCCTGCCTAAGAGCCGGTGTCTGAAAATGACAATGGGGAGAGGGGAGGGGCCACAGAGTGAAATCTTGGCTCAAGGGAATGCAGACACTCCCACCCCATCCCCACCCATGGGGTCTTGCTTGCTGTCTGTGAGAATGACACGTGTGGTCTCAAGGAAAGGGTCCTCTAGGACTCCCATGGAATTCTGGGTTCTCTTTAAGACAGTCACTTGTCCATCTACCCAACCATCCACCCCTCTATCCAGTCCACCATCCCGTCTACGCAACCATCCACCATCTACCCAACCATACATCATCTACCCAACCATCCATCCATCTACCTAACCATATATCATCTGTCCAGCCATCTACCGTCTACCTAACCATACAATATCTACCCAACCATCCATCCATCTACCTAACCATCCATAATCTGCCCAGCCATCTACCGTCTACCCAACCATTCACCCATCTATCCAGTCCACCATCCCATCTACCTAACCATCTACCGTCTACCTAACCATACAATATCTACCCAACCATCCATCCACCTAACCATCCATAATCTGCCCAGCCATCTACCATCTACCCAACCATCCACCCATCTATCCAGTCCACCATCCCATCTACCCAACCATCTACCGTCTACACAACCATCTACAGTCTACCCAACCATCCACCCATCCTTCTATCCACATTTCATCTATTTACTTTTCAATCCATCCATACACCATCTATTTATTCATCCATCCATCAAATCTACTGTTTTGGGCTTTATAAGATTATTTCTTTTTTGTTCCTAATTTTGTTTTGAGACAGGGCTTAAGTATCCCAGGCTGACCTCAAGCTACTATGTAACTAAACCTCTGATCCTCCTGCCCCCACCTCCTAAACGCTGGAAAGACAGGCAGGCACCACCATGCCTGGTTTAGGTTTTTGTTTTACGCATCCTGGGTACCAGTGCCTCACAGAGGACTGAGAGTATTTCCCTCATTCTACTACACTTTGCCTTTTCATCTCTTTGGGATGTCTCCTTATGAGCTGAAGATTTGAATTTTGATTCAGTCCCACGGAACAATTTTCAATTTTTTTCTCTAGCGGTTTTTTATTTTTTTTTATGACTGCTTTAAGGGATGTTGGCTACCTCGGCTCCATAAAGACATTTTTCTCCATTTTGTTCCAGAAGTTTTATGACGCTGGCTTTTACACCAGAGTCTATCAATCATCCTCAGGTTAACCTGTGTGCGCACCAGGCAGGGGCCAGGCCCGCCTCTCCCTTCCTCGTGTTCTCTTGTTCCAGGGCCCAGTGTTAGAGAACACATCTTTACTGTCCAAACAGCCTCAGGGTCTCCGTCAAAATCAATCGACTTTGCCTGCAGGTCTATTTCTGGACTCTCTTCTCTGCATCAGTCTTGCGTCTACACTGGAGGGTCTGGGCAGCTGTTTATCTGAGTTTCGAGCTGATTTATATTTTAACTAGATCAGCTGGGATGAAGAATAGAAAAAAAGCAAAAAAAGCAAAACAAAACAAAGAGAGAGACCAGTTTGGAGGCTGTGTTGCACTCCAGGGGTGGATCGCAGTGCTTGGATGGGTGGTTACAAGGAAAGAAAGAACAGGGCAGGCCTGGGAAGCGTTCTGAGGCCTCACAGCCTGGCGGGCGGTGACCTAGACACGAGGAGACCAGGGCAAAGTGAGTGGCCCTGAGGTTTCCAACTTGACGAACAGAAGGAAAGCATCGTCATTCCTGAGATGTTTTCAAGGCTGCTAAGCAGAGATTCACAAACCCAGAGGGACCAGGGAGACCCAAGCAGTTTCCTGGAGGAAGGGGTGTTGTTGGAAATTTGTGCCCCAATACTCCTTTGTTCACTCCATAGCCTTTCTCAGAGTGCGGGGGTGGGGGGGTTGGGGGGTGGGGGTAGTGGTGGTGATGGTGGTGGCTTGTCCTGCCAGACGACACTCTTGGCTCAGTGTGCCCTTGACCACACACCTCAGGTAGGTTACACTAAGGCAGTGACTAAGGAAGTGGACTCTGGGGGCAGAGAGCCCCAGCTAACTGACCTAAATCATATAAAACCCAGGTCCCTTATCTCAAAGATGGGAATAAGGACAGCGCCCACAGTGGCCACCCATGGTACTGCAGGGATTCAAGTTGGGCTCCTAGTGTGGGGTTAAACCATGTTTGTTGATCAGAAAACAGAGGCTCAGGACAGTCTATGTAGAAACAGACGCTAGCCCAGGCTCTCCCACTCACTCCCAGAGTCCTGGATATCCCTTGTGTCCCCATTTCTCCAGGGACATAGTGTGGCCATCCAGGCCCACTACTTGTGGTTGGCCTTTTCCTTACTCTGCGGGGGGGGGGGGGGGGGGAGGTATCCCCAGAGGACATGAGGTGAGGGGGCCCTGGGGCCAGGGACAGAGCAGGTGCAAAATGGGAAGGTCTGGCCGGGGGCAGCACACAAGTTGGCCTCTGAAGGCTTCAAAGCTCTTTATTATTCTTGTCTCTGCCTTGGTGGGCATGGGGTAGGGTGCAGTTTTCATGCATGGCCAAAGTCCCAGGAAAGATGGAGGGTCCAGAGAGGGCCAAGGGCTGGCAAAGCAGGAGGCTGAGGGAGGCCCCTGGGCAGGCTTAGCCCTCCAGGGACTGCTGATGTGTCTTTGAAGCAGATAAAGGTGTGGACGGCATCCGGGGTGCTGGAAGGAAACAAGGCCTGCCACTGAGTCCTCCCTATGAACCTGGAACAACTTAGCGAACCTCCCTGGGCCTCAGTTTGCACATCTGTGGTCTGAGACGACAGCCGGCCAGCTCCGCGGGGTTCCACGAACATTTGCTCTCTTAACAGAAGGGAAGCAACTTAGGGGCACACAGGCATCTAGGAGACAGCCCTTCTTAAGTCTTGCAGGAGCTGAAGGAGTCGGCATCCGCTTGGAAGGGTCTTCCAGACCGGACTCAAAGCCAGTCAAGGGCACCGTGGGGGTATAGAGGGTGCCAGCAGATGGGGATTAAGAGCCGAGCTCTGCTGTATACAACCTAGTAACTCAGGGCCAGAAGCCTCCGTTTTGCTTCTCTGTGAAATGAGACTCCATGTTGAGTTTCTGTCTGTGACCAGCAAATCCCCACTGCGTATTTATGCACCTGACCCTAACAGGCATCCCCTACTGACCTCCTGCAAACTTCCATTTTCTGCAGTCCAACAAACAACCTTCCCAAAGACCCCTGGCTCTCCCCTGGGATGACCTGACTCCATTTACTCCCCTCCCCCTGGCTTCCAGAAGCCCCGCCCCTCTTCCGGATTACAACCTCTTATCTCTGGTGCTAGGTCTTACCCAGCGTGACCTCCGCCTGCATGGGCATGGACAGCGCTGGGTGCTTGACCTCACAGCTGAAGAGGGCCTCGTTGTCGATCTGCGGGTTGAGGGTCCAGGTGAGCAGGGCCCGCACCTCCACCGTGCCATCGCTGCCTGGGGTGCGGCTGTGGCGCAGGAAGTAGACCGGCTCGGCGCTGTGTACCCAACGGGGGAACTCGCGGCTCACCACTGTCTCTGGGATGTTTTCCGTGGTGGGCTGCACGAAGAGGCTGGGGTCTTGGGTGAGGCTTCGTGAGGGGCGCTCCGTGTAGGGACGTCCAGCCCGGTATTCGGTATCCAGGAGGGACAGGGACTTTTGCATTTTAGTGTCGTCCACGTCCCGATGCAGAAGGCTGCGGAAGGGCCTGCTGTCCTGGAGGGGGCCAGAGCTGGCTGCGGCTGGCAGTTCTGACAGGGGCACTGCATCGATCAGCTCCCCATCCCGTTTGAAATAAACCTACAGTTGCAAGCAGGACAGGGGAAAGGATAACGGATGGATGGTTTCTTCCCTATGCCATTCCTTTCCCTGACTCCCATGGAGAGCTATGACATGGGGAGCATGACACGTGGGAAGACACACAGCTCTGGAGAGAGGCAGCTCAGCCCAATACCACTACTGGCGAGCTGGGGAGACTTTCAGCCTCAGTTTCCCCACTTGTAAAGAGAAATAAGACTATCGATTCCAGGGAACAACTGGGGGCTTAAATGAAGTCACATGGGCAGATTGGTTTTAGATTCGGCAAGGTCCATGGCTGCTCTGGGGGCATGTGGCTGGGGAGGGAATGCGCAGTGGGGGTAAAATGAGCTATGAGAAAAGGAAGAGAGATGTGTGTGTGTGTGTGTGTGTGAGAGAGAGAGAGAGAGAGAGAGAGAGAGAGAGAGAGAGAGAGAGAGAGAGAGGTAGGGGAGGGAGAGAGAGTGGGCTCTGTCTGCTCACACAGTTTGGCAATCTGGAGCTGCTATGCAGAAAGCAGGTGCGTGTGTGGGAGGGAGCTAGGTGTGGGGATGAGGAGAAGAAGCCCTCGTCTCCCTTTCTCTGCTAATAGGGAATTCGAGTTTTGAGAGGCGGCATTTAATTTAATTTGCTGTCTTCTTATTTTGGTACACACACCCAGAGGCCTTCGGGGATTGGGTGTATTTTTTAATAAATCAGATAAATAAATCGATAGGAGACAGAGAGAGGTAAGAGCAGGGACTCCAGAGACTCAGTGAGAAGAGAAGTCTGGGGGTGGGCAGGTGGGGGAGAGGCTGGGGAGTGGATAGGGTTGGGTGGGTGGGGGTGATATGTGGGTGTGGAGGATGTGTCAGGGTTTAAAACCTCACGGAAGAATTTTCTACACACAATGGTCTGCTTTGGGTGGGTGGGGGAGTTGGGGTTTTTTTTCTTCCCTTTCTTTGCTTTTCTTCTTCCTCTTTTTTTTTTTTTGAAAAGTGCTTCAAAAGCAGGTTTGTAATTTATATCAAAGAATTGCTTTCAAGTTCTGCTGCTCCAGACAGACGTAAGATGCCTGGAATGTGAGGGAATGAGGACCTTTCCCACAGACAGAGACGGGGAAGAGACAGAGAACAAGAGGGGAGGAGAGGCCAGGAAGAGCAGAGCGAGAGAGGGGGCATTCTTAAATAACTGTGTCTGAAGTGGCAGCCGGGCCGTGAGGTGGGAAAAAGTGTTCTCCTGCAGCCAGGAAACACTCCCCCATGTCTTCCTTTCCTAGAGGAAAGACCAGCTTCCCTGATTTGGCGGAAACTGGACATCCTTATGGGTTCTGAAGGGGAGTCTTGGGGAGACTCGTGAGCCACATCTTCAGCATTCAGTGGCTGTGAGGCCAACTTTATCATCTCCATGCCTGGGACTGCAGTGCGACCCTAAACCTGCCCACTGAGCCCTGATGGACATGCCTCCATGCCTCACTAGAGATCTCCTGACTCCATGCCTCTGCACCCCTGACCCCTGACCTCCATGTGTTACATTGCTGACCTCTGTGCCCTGTAGCCTCATCCCAGGCTCCCCTGTCTCCATACCCCTGATCCCTGCCCCATCTGCACACTCTCCACCAGGCATCTCTACACATAGCCACTCCCCTGCCCTGAGGTTGGCTCTGGGGGTCCCAGACTCTGAGAGGGGCTGACCAGATCCTCAGGTCTTCCCGCTGGTCAAACACGTGAGAAAGGTCACATTGGGAAGGAGGGGCCCGCTTACCTCTCCATCTGAGTTCTAACTGCAGGTCCTCATTGCTCCAGCCCTACCTATTCCCTATCCTGCTAAATTCAAGGAATGTGCGAAACTCACTGAGTTGAGGTCTGGAGTATTTTAAAATATCCACACTAGAATTTCCCCCAAACGTAACTCAATGACCCTGATATGGTGCATGGAAGTGCTCTCAGCGACCTTTGAGGGTTTCACGATGCCCCCTACCCATAGAAGTTGGCCACATGAGGTTTCATTGAGTAATGGTTGGGCCAAAAGAGCCCCAATGGTTTCTGAAACATTGATGGTGTCCGACTCCTTGGGTTTGTACTAAAACTAAGAAGGTGAGGGGGACCCCTGCTCAGGGTCAGTCCTTGGGATTGGTGTGACCAGAAGCAAGACTCGATCAGGTGACCATGGGTCTCCATGACTGAGAACCCAACTCTATTTTTCTTCCTGCCCCCTTCTCTCTCCCTTCCCCTTTCCTGTCTTTCTTTTGGGGGACTCTCTAAACCCCATGGAGGCTTGGGAGGAGCAGTGGGCTTCAAGTGTGAGAACATGAACTTGGGGCCCATCTCTATGGAAAATATCAGGGAGACTATGAAGAAGTCCCTTGCCATCTCTGGACCCCGTTCAATGTTCCTTATCCCCCTCAGAATCTAGGGTATTACAGGATTGGGCAGAGGGAATAAGAGATGTGCTGGGCAGACCATTCCTGTCTGGGCACAGAAGTGGTACCTGAAGAGGACTCAGGGAGCAGGAATCTTAGCAAACTGAGGACTGGGCCCCCAAGCACTTACCATGGGTGCTGGCTTCCCTCCGGACACGATGCAGACCAGCGTGAAGTTCTGGGCCTGATACCGGCTGAAGGGGGCAGGTGAGTCAGCAGCCACGACTTCGATAGAGGTGGGAGGAGCTTCCAAAGGGAAGAGGAGGAGACTATGACTCAGTTGGGGAACTCAGAAAGAGTTCTAAGGGCTACCTTAGGTATTGACTATGGCAAGCATGGTGTCCCTCGCTGGGGACGCAGAACAGAGCCCTGCTTCGTGGATCTTTTAGCCCAATGAAAGAAACACAGAGCACTCAAGAGGGCATGAAGATTGAAGTGGTAGGACGTATCCTAGAGACAGCATCCTAGCGCAGAAGGGGACCTTCCCCCAGTCAAGAGATTTTGAGGAGTCAGTGACAGAGAAGACACACTTTCCTGCGATCCAAGGAAGCAGCAGCTGACAGGAGGACAGAAACAGCACATACAAAGGACTGACGGTGGAACGGAGTGGAGGACCAGGTGAGCGTGCTCAGGTTGCCCCAACAGCCAGGGCCGTAAGTGGCAGCTGCTCCCTGTTTAGGCTGGAGTCAGCTCCAACCTGTGTAGGGGGCTATGACATTTTCAGGAATTTGTGAGCCAGCTGTTAAACTGTTACCAACTTGAAACAGGTCCCTGTGGGTGTCTTTACACCACAAAATCAGTAACTGCTGCAGATAAAGACCTCGGTCCCTCCCTCCTCTACTTCCAGCCTCAGAAAGCTGTGACCAGCTCACCCCAGACTAAGCACTCTTTCCTCTCTATCCTGAGATTAGTGGGGAGCCACTGAAAGTTTTAAATGAGAGCAGGGACACAGTAACAACTCCATTTTGAAGAAGCACAGCGTGGGTTTCGGCTGGACAGGACAGCGCAGACTCCATGGGCTTGGAATGAGCTAAGCAAGTCACTTAAAGTTGCCCCAAACTGGGGGCTTCTCTCTCCCTTCCTGGAGCCCGGCTTGGTGTGGTTAGCAGCCTCCTTCTCACCTTCTCCTTACCCACATCCTGGCTGGGTCATCACCATCCCCGTGTCTTGAGGACATTACCACACTGTGAGCCTCTGACCCCTGCTTTGTTAAGTGGGAATAATACTCAGTAGATGTGACCACGGGACTGAACTTGAGCTAGAGAAACTGCAGGGCTCCATGCTGGGAATTCAACCTTAAGATGATCTTTCGCTATGATTTCCCGACATCCTTGGCATCTGCAGGAGGCACCATCTTTGAAATCTGCTTGGGGCAGGCTGTCCATTCTTGCTTCCCTGGCCTTGGGCCTGTGAGTGACTGTTGGTGGGGCAGGGGTGGGGGCATACAAAAACCACCAGAAGATGCTGGAGACCTTGCCTTCCTGCAGGGGCTTTTCACCCCAGTTGAGTTTAATTAAGTTCAGCGAGCATTTCCTGACACCTGCCAGGTGTGGGGCGTGGTGCCAGGGGCCCGCTGCGGGCCTCCAGCGAGGAAGCGGATAAGTGCCGAGAAGTCTGTTGGCTGGTGGGGGTGGCAAGCATGGGGCTGCTCTGTTTTAGGGCGCAGTGAGATGGAGCCAGGTACGAGCCATCATTTCATTCAGGCAGCCACACATGCTGGGGGCGAGAGAAGGGAAGCGAGCGGGAAGCTTGAGAGAACAATAGACGGAGAATTGTAATTAAGTGGAAGATGGCTCAAAACAGATGGTAAGTGCGGTAGGAATTCGGAGAACGGAAATGCACACCAGAACACTCCAATTACCCAGACATTGCAAACTCCGCAGTGTAACTTTTACAGAACAGCACTGAAAACAAGCTCATACAGCAAGAATCAGAGCCGGCCCAGCTTCCATGAGCTGACTCTTCAGCCTCGCTGCTGGCCTGTGCTATTCCCATTCTACGGATGGGAAAACACGAGATGTGTGAACAGACCCCAGTCTGCAGTCAATGTGAGGTAGAGCTGAGATCGGACCAGTGGCAACCTGGCCCTGGAGCTTAGGTTCTCTGTTTTGTTTTGTTTTTTTTTAGACAGGGTCTTGTTATGCAGAGTTGGCTGACCTAAAATTGTCTTTGCAGACCAGGCTAGCCTTGAATTCCTAGTGATCTGCCTGCCTCTGCCTCCGTGTGCTGAGATTAAAGGTGTGCACCATCAGTGCCGGTCCTGTCCTGATTCTCTGGCAGTCAGGATGGCCCGGCCTTCAAAGCAGCCGGTGTCTATCTGTACCTTTTTGATTCTCTGGCAGTCAGGATGGCCCGGCCTTCAAAGCAGCCGGTGTCTATCTGTACCTTTTTGCCCAAGTGCAAACTCCAGATGATGAGAGTCCTCATTCCCTGGCTTTGCAGCATCTGCAGAGAACTTGTGGTCCAGTTTCCGCAGGAACTGCTTCCAGTTCTGTTGTCCCAAGGCTGAGACATTCCAGTGAGAGTTCAGACTAAAACACTGCGTCCTGAGCTCACCACCTGTGGTCCCCATCACCTTTAGTGCCCCTCTGACATATCCTATCCCTGCCTCCATTGGTCACCATCTCCATCCTTGGCCTCGTTTCCACCATCACCATCTCTGCCTCCACCACTCTCATCCCCTTTCTCATCCTCACCTCCAAAACGTGCCAATTAAGGTTCACCCTCCAGAATGCTGCAGCACCAGAAAGGGAAGACAGACCCTCCAAAGCCACACCCCCCCCCCCCCCCGCCACTGTGTCACTGCATCAGTCAATTTCCTATTGCTGAGGTAAAACACCATGACCATGGCAACTCATAAAAGAAAGTATTAATAGAGCTTATGGTTCCAGAGGGGTTGAGTCCATGGTGGCATGGCAGCAGGAACAGAGGAGTGCTCACATCTCAAACCCCAGGCAGGAGGCAGTGAGTACAATGGGGAAGCTGCCGGAGGCTTCTGAAACCTCAAAGCCCACCCCCAGTGACACACCTCCTCCAACAAGGTCACGCCTCCTAATCCTTCCCGAACAGTTCCACTAACTGGAAACCAGGTTTGAATAAACAAAAGTCTATGGGGGCCATTCTTATTCAGCCCACCACAGTCAACTCCGCTGAGGTCACACTGAGGAGAGCAAGGTGGGCAGAACTGGTCAAGCGGTAAATGAGATGGTGACTATCTGGTACTTGACATGCCACGTTAATGACTGCTGTTGCCTCCGCTTCATTTTTGCCATGCTAGTGAAGGAACCTCCTGCATGCTGGCCAAGTGCTCTATTCCAGAGCTGTACACCCGTCCATGCATCGTTAGAAAGAAGGGAGGGAGCTTAAGGTTGGTCGTGGGCTCCAGACCAGAGCACTCAAGGTTCAGAGTCCAGCCACACTGCCTGTCAGCTGTGTGACCTTGGGCAGGCGACTTAAGCTCTCTCTATGTGTTTGCTTATCTGTAAAATGGAGTTAAAGGGGGATTGTGGTGTAGATTCAATAAATAGGACCTGCAAAATATCTTAGAAGTGTGCCCCAAAGTAGCGATGGCTGCCCTTGTTGGCAGCCCTCCCTGCTAGTTTTCTTTGTTTTAGGCTGCTTGTCAGGGACTGGGAGGATCGAGTCTGGCTGCTCTGCCTGTACATAGTTTGGCACGGAGACCATGAAGTTCTTGGTGTTTACACCCTTGACCACAGTAGGCACCCATACCCCGTAGCATCTGAGCACCCCAAATGATGCAAGTTCACACTCATGTGTGCTGGAGCTGTAACAGGCATACCAAATTTCAGAGGCTGAAGTTTTAAAAGAACATTGCAAGATAGCTGGGGAGAGGCACACGCACTCAGGTGCACACACAGAGGCACACACACACAAACTCATGGACACACACACACACACTACCCATGCAATACGCATGTGCACACACACACAAACTCATGGACACACACACACTACCCATGCAATACGCATGGGCACACACACACACACTACCCATGCAATACGCATGGGCACACACACTCATGCACACACACACATGCACACAGTTCCCATCCTCTTCCTTCTCCCATCCCTGTCTTGTTTCTACTCCCCTCTCCCCCACCCCGCTGCTGACTCCAACTCCATCCCTGCTTTCACTTCCCCAGAATGTCTCCATCAAGGTAAAAACCAAGCAAGTTTTCATGTGTCCCGGGCCTGCTGAGATCCAGTCTCCATTCATCCAAAGACAGTCAGCTGAGGAACAGCCATAAAGTTCATGGGACCTCATGGGTAAGAATAGCCCGGTTCAGTGACGGGCTCAGAGTGAGCAGTGTGTGTGGCCGCTTGGCTGTGTCCAGCTGTAATCAGGCAGTGACGAATGGAGAAGAATCTTCAGTGGAGAGCCTGCATCATGCTCCTTCCCACTCCTCTGCTGTGTCCACTGGACAGCGGTGTCCAGAGCTCCCAGCATCTGTTTGGGGGCATCTCTCAGAGACACTGTCTGTGTGTAATCAAACTCTTTGCATTTATGTGTATCGCTCTTAAATTCCCCAGGCCCCACCCCACAACCACCCAGTCAGCCGGCTTTCTGGTTTATTTTTCTCACTTTGTCTTAAGAGGAAAGATCTGCTTCTGGAAGTTTCCTTGGCTAATTCTGGGTGCTACTGTCAGGGCACAGCAGCTTCCAACCAGACACCACCACGCAGCCCAGCTAGCCTGTCACCCTGTCCCACAACCACAGAGGGAGGCAGGAGGGGAAGTTATTTTAGACTCAACAATTCATATTGATGGAGTATGGTGGTGCTCGGTGATCCATTTTATGAAATTAATCCTGAAATATGGCCTGTCTGTATCTTGCAGGCAGAAGTTTGTTTCGGGCTCTGTAACTCACTTCTGAGCTAGTGCAGCCGCTCGCTCAGCTCTGTAAATTATCTCGAGGTCTTTGCGAGGGAACACGGTCAAGAAACACCAGCAACATGGGAAGGGGACCTTCCCCAGGTGTGTCCACTGTGCCCCACCCCATCAGGTCACCCTCCTCAGCCTGAGGTACCCACTTTAGCAAAGGCAGAGCTCCACCCCCAGACTGGGTAGTTACTATCATTGGAGTTTTAGACCAATCAGCTGCCACCCGCCCCCAGCATCAGCTTTCCTGTCTGTGAAATGGACTGAAACTGACTGCATTCTCCAGCACTCCAGCTCCCAGGTTTTTTGAGGGAAGCAGAAGAAAAATGGGCATTCTCTTATGGGAATGTGGAATGCTGAGCTGGCAGAAGGATTGTTTCAGCCTTCTGTAGCCTGTCCTCTGGCCTCTCAGGAACACTATTGTCTTCAGGGAGGGACCCTCCCACCTGCCCCTCAGGTAACGCTCTGTGAAGGTGCTGAGCCTGCTCCAGTCCTGAGAATCATTTATCACAGGGAGGGCATCAATTAGATTTGGGGGAGGGGCGGGAAGAAGGAATGGACAAGTTCAAAATTATATTATTTGCAAAAAAATCCATTCTTCCCCTCAGCATGCCTGCTCTATCGACTGCCTTCAGCTCCTAGCCATTATGCTGTATTTCAAACAGCAGAAAACTAGCCTCTAATATAAGTGTCCATGAATATAAATGTCCCGTGTGGTCCACTTTCATTTCTTTCTTTGATTTCTTGATCTTGTGTCTCTGTTCCTTTCCCATTCTCTCCAGAGTTTCAAGATGGCACTCAGCACAGCGCCTCCTCCAGGAAGGTCTCCCAGCTGCAGCTTCCAGAGCAGCCCAGCACAGACACCCTGTCTCGCTCACCCTGGGCCTCGATGCCTTCCTTACCTGACTCCTCCTCATCTCTCAAGGCTGGCCTCAGGTGTGGCCTCCTCAGACAGCACTCCAAACCTGGCAAGGCCTTTTCTCTGGGTGCCCAGAGCTGGTCCCCCTCAAGCTGCTTGTCACTCTGACGAGGGTTTGCCTCTGTCTCTCAGCTGGACTGTGTGATACCCAGAAGCTCAGATCCCATTCCTGTTTGTGTCTCTTACTTCTATAAGCACAGAGGACACCAGCCAGGCTGTGACAGGGATCCCGGATGACGCTGACAGTGCCCTGGGTCAGTCTGTCTTCATCTCCTGCCTTTTCCATCAGGTACACACTCCGTCGCCATACTCCAAATACCCTGAGCTCCCCCTGTCCCTTCTCCTGTCCCTTCCCTCCTTCTTTCCCCAAGCACCCGGAGAGCAGGACTCCTGTCTCCTCCCAACACACAGGATCACTCAAGAAATGTCTGTACCATGGCAAGTCAGGGAGGGATCCTGGTGCCGCACCCTCCAGCCCCTGTCCCATCTGAGAAGGTGGAAGTCTCCCCCCACTCTCTTTCCCAGTGACCGGTTCCCAGTAGAAGTGGATCTGGACAATGAAGAAAGAGGGGACAGGGAGGGAAAGGCTCAGATTTACAGTTTAGGGAAAAATTGAATACTAAACTGAATAGTCACAGTCCCATGCAGGAGCAAACCCAGGACAAGTCCCTACATGGGGCCATGATCCGAGACTTAGCTGCTGTACCTACATGGGCCATAAATGCAAAGTCATGCCCGTCCCCTATGAACTTGAGCTTAGCCATGGGACCCCTGTGCTGAGGGGGTCTTGTCCCAGGTCATTGCCAGCGTGGACAGCCACTGGTCCTCGGGGCCTTCCCACCCTGAGCCAGAGGCCAGTATCATCTGCTCTCTTGAGCTGCTCTGTGGTGAGCTGCTGGCAGTACCACCCACCTGCTTGCCCCTCCCTCCCTGCCAGCTGTGGCAGGTGATAAACAGCTGAGCTGGAAGCTCTGGCTGAGTGCCTTGGAGAGCAGAGGCTACCCCAGGGGAGTGAAAAAAAAAGGGCACTAATGAGGCCAGTGGGGGAGGGGAAGAAAGCCTGCCCACATTCCAACAGGGTTGGTGCTTCCTGTTGGATCTGGACTGTCACTCCAAAGCTCTTTTGATGTGTGTGTGTGTGTGTGTGTGTGCGCGCGCGCGCGCGCGCGTGCACGCGCGCACGTGCACGTGTGTGTGTGTGTGTGTGTGTGTGTGTAGTGGTATGCATGAGGATGTCAGAGGACAATTTGTGGGAGCTGGTTCTCTTCTTCTACCTGTGAGTCTTGGGGATCGAACTCAGACCATCAGGCTTGGCATCAAGCACCTTTATCTGCAGAGCCATCTCACCAGCCCTCCAGGATGTCTCTAGACTATGTCTTGAACCCACTGGTTCTCAAAATATGTTCCCCTGGACCAGCAGAGGCAGCACCCTCTGGGAGTCAGTCACCATTGTAAGTCCTTGGGCCCCTTCCATACCCAGATATTGGACTTTCAGTTCCTCCAGGTGACTCCAAGGCAAGTTCTAATGTGCCAGTTGCTGCCTTGACCAGGGTAAGCTTCAATGGGTTCACCCCTAAGTTGTCTTGGTACATAATAGATGCTCAGTAGACAGTAGAGATTACTGTTCTCCAGGAGGAGCAGGTTTGAGGGTATGGGAGAATGCCAGCCTGGTCCTCCAAGAGTCCATATACAGGCCTAGGGCCTCCCTAACCCTCTGCACTGATTGGGTCCAGGACCTCACACCTCAAAGCCCCGCCTCCCACAACTGGAGCAATTTTCTAGCTTGCCTGGATTGACTGCTTGTCAATAACCCAAGGTTTTGATTGGCCTTCAAAGCTGTCAGTATCGTGTAGTAGATCCTCCTGTGGTGCTGCATTCTTTGGCCTGAGCCTGGGTGGGTGACTTCCTCCTGAGAGTCTGAGCCATCCCACACTGCTATTGTGTTTTATAGAGCAAATGTATCAAAGACACATAGGTGCAGAGCTGAAATCTATGGGGTGTGTCACAGATTCAGTTTACAACAGCGGGGCTGGCCGATTTAGGGAACTTTTTTAGTACACCCCACAGGTGCGTATTACATGCTTGGGCAGTTTTACCCTGTGCCATATGTGCCAGTGCACTAGAAGCTTCTGGAAGGTTCTGGGAGGCACTGTAAGTGCAGAAGCATACTGAAGAGTCTCCTCCAAGCCCATCGGCAGGAAGTTCCAGGAAGCCCACTCGGGACACCACTGTCCCACTAGCTGAGCCATGTCCCTCCAAGCACACGCAGAGAGCCCCTGTGCTGGTGGCTGGGAACAGGGCTCACCCCTGCCTAGATGAGCAGAGCTCAGGAACCCCAGCTGCAGGGGAGGGGGGCGTGCTGCAGTCTTGGCTAGGAGAGCTGTGTTCCTAGGGAGTTGGTGGGACAAGGGCAACATGAGCATTGTCACATGGGCATTGTCTCTGGGAGCAACTTGAGGGGCAGGAGGTGGAGCTGTGGTCCCTGACTTAGGCTTCCAGCTGGGAGAGCAATTCAGAGTCAGTAGAATGCACACTCAGTGCAAGTTTGGGTTCCAATCTTGCCCAGAGCTAGGAGTCTTGGGGGGTGACTCTCCACACTAGGCCACTACCAGGAGGGAAAGGACGGGCACCCCAGTGTGTGACCTCTCAGTGGGCACTCGTGGACTCTGGCTCTTTTGTTTATTATTGCATTGGAAACAAAGGCACCAGTGGGCGATCAAGGGGCTGAAGGCTGTGGAGGCTCTGACTCCAGTCTCTAGATGACTTCCCCTTCCCTGTCCTCAGTTCCCCATTTAACCAGTGACACGGCAGACAACGGCCGAGGGGTCATGCGCACACCCACATTCCATAGCAGTCAGAAGGTCTCTTGGTTGCCCACCAGTTCATCCCTGTGGACATCCCCAGTCTCCTGGAAAGTACCTGACTCCACACCTGCACCCACACCCCAGCTCAAAGCCTTCCTTCCAGGGCGGGGCGGATTTTCCGGAAGGCCAATATTGAGTCCACTGCCTTTCTTATCCTATGAATATTTTAGGATTGATTTTTAAGTCAGAGGCAAATAAATCATCTGTCTGGCTTGCTGTTCATAATCGTTGTTAAGGAAGAGTTGCAGGAAGAGTATCCAGTGGGAAGGGACTCACACATTTCCTCCCTGGTGGTTCATAATAAAGTTCAGTCAGGGCTGGGGAGCTCAGTGGTTAAAGTGGTTGCCACATCTCTCTCTCTCTCTCTCTCTCTCTCTCTCTCTCTCTCTCTCTCTCTCTCTCTCTCTGTGTGTGTGTGTGTGTGTGTGTGTGTGTGTGTGCACGCGTCTTGCCTGTAAGTCCAGCCTCAGAAGGCAGAGATAGAGGATCCCCAGTGCAAGCTGCTGGCGAGACTTGCTGTGTCTATCAGTGAGCTCTGGGTTTGACTGAGAGCCCCTGCCTCAGTGAATGAGGTAGAAGCGCATTTGAGGATGACTCCTGACATCAACCAGGGGCCTCCACGTGCACATGCACACATATGTGTGCCGGCACACATGCAAATATGCACATACATGTGCATGCCACACACACAGTGGAAAATGGGGAAAAAGCTATTGACCCATGCATATTCAAGTGCCTGTCACTCAGCTTCAAGCCTGAATATTGCTGACTGCCCCCATTACTGACTCTCCCTTGGATCGGTGGAAGAGCTGAGTGAAGCTTTATTCTAGAAGGTGCCCAACTGCAGGCCAGGAGGAGGGGCGTGGCTGGAGCTCCAGAGGTTCAGGGTCTGTAGCTCCTCCTCATCATAGCCTTCCAGGTCCTTCTAATCCTTTCAAACAATGCCACTCTTAAGTGACTAAGAATTTAAATATGTGAGCCTATTCTTACTCAAACTGCCACAAGCAGGGGACACCCTGTATGCTGCAGCATAGGGAGGGAGCATGCTCAGTACTGGGTCTCCAGCCACCTGATTCACCTCTGACCTAGGAATCTGGTTACTCAAAATCACATCTTGACTCTGACATTCAGTAGTTAGGTGATACCGGCTTGTCACTTATCCTTGCTGAGCCTTGGTTTCCTCATTTGTAGAATGGGACCATCATAGTGTGGGCTTTATAGGGTTCTGCTGAACACTATATAAAGTATTGAGACACTTGCCTGGCACCTGCTGAGTGCATTCCTGGTACCACTGCCATCTCCCCATTTTGCAGCTTAGAGGGGTGTTGCCTGAATTTGAAGTAGCTCCCCCATAGACTCATATATTTGAATTCTTAGTCACCAGGGAGTGGGACAATTTGAAAAGATTAGAAGAATCAGGAGGTGTGGCCTTATTAGAAGTATGTCCCTGGGGATGGGGTTTCAAAAGACCATGCCAGACCCAGAGTCTCTCCCTCTGCCTACAGATCATAATGTAGTTCTCAGCTACTACTCCAGTGCCTGCCTGCAGGCCGCCATGCTCCCCACCAGGATGATAAGGGACTAAACTTTTGAAACTGTAAGTGAGGCCCAATTAAGAGCTACCGCGGTCATGGCATCTCCTCCCAGCAAAAGAACAATGACTAAGACACTGCTTGAAGGATGTACACCACCCTTCCCTTCCTGCATCCGGTACCATAGGATGCTTCCAGCAGCTAGAGCCAGCACCGTCCAGGAAGAGACTCCTGCCTGGGATGCCCTCATCCCTCAGCTTGTACCCTTGTCTTTCCCCACCTCTCTGTTCCCAGTCTTTCAGGAAACTGTGTTCCTGCCGGCTCCCCACCAATCACAGACTCCTTGAGGAAGAAACTGGGTCTTCCAACCCTGGGACTTGGAGGTCAGGCACTGCATGCACACAGCAGCCTGAGGAACCGTTGGGCCTCAGTTTCCTTTTCTGTAAAGTGGGAATAATCTTACTTGTCTCCTCACATTAACCGCTTCGAGAACCTCCCTGAAGAACTCTGCCCAGTGCCTGGCTCATCATGAGCCTGTCAGCCAAGGCTTTAATGACTGAGGATGGACACGGGAATCATGCTTCCTCCTATACAGACAGGGAAAGCAAGTCTGGGAACCCACTGTGGCCAGATCAGCAGTCAGGACTACGAGCCCCAGGGCAGCACATGCAGCATGATCTCAGTTTCGGCTTCCCCTTCACACACACAGGGCCAGGACTGTGTTTCCCCAGCCCGCCTCCCTTCTGCACCACGGTTGGCTCCCACACTGCGGCCTAGCTCACACTGCTGGCCTCACTCTGCTCGGGCTCCTCAGGCGGCTACCGGAACACCGAACCTCAGCTTTCTGCTCTCTTTACAACCCTGGGCCTGAGGCACTGCAGCTCCAGCATCACATATCACTGGTAATTAAGGGTCCTGTCCCAGGGAGGGGCGTTTACCTTCTGCCAGAGACACTAAATCCTACTCCCGGTGGTGTGGGGGAATAAAGCATCGCGCTGACCTAACACTTGTCAGGGTTTAACGGTGCTCCTGCAGATAGGCTCAGGTGGGAATGGGGGGAGGGGGGCAGAGCAGATGTGCCTCTGCAAGCAGGCAGACTCTATGGGTGGCAAAATGTGGCAGGTCCAGAAGGCTGGGGGGACTTGGATGCTGCAGCCACTTGTCTGGACAGCTCAAGGGAGATGAGCTTCTTTTGCCCCCGGCCTCCCCCAAGGCAGGGTGGGCGTGTCAGTGAGAGGCCATACAGAAGCTTCTGGAACGAGGCTATTGGGCTTCCATGATGGCTCTGCCACTGACTCACTGTGTGACCTTGGTCATGATATATGATCTTTCTGGGCCTCAGCTTCCTCATTGACTAAAGTGTGGAAGGCTGTGTCCCAAGGGTTGTGAATTTCATTTAAAGTGCTTGGGGCCAAGTCTGCCACTGAAAACCACACTTACTTGGCTGCTCTCTATTGACCCAATGAGCTCTTCGTAGGGGGTGTGGTAGCTTGAATGTAAGCTTATAGGGAGTGGCACTATTAGGAGGTGTGGCTCTGTTGGAGTAGGTGTGGCCTTGTTGGAGGAAGTGTGTCACTGTGGGGGCGGGCTTTGAGGTCTCCTATGCCCAGTATCTCAGTTCACTTCCTGTTGCCTGCATATCAGGATGTAAAACTCTCAGCTCTTTCTCCAACATCATGTCTGCCTGCACACCGCCACGCCCCACCATGATGATAATGGACTGAACCTCTGAACTGTTGTAAGCCATACCAATGAGATGTTTTCCTTTATAGGAGTTACTGTGTTCATGGTGAATCCTTACAGCAATAGAAACCCTAACTAAGACAGGGGGTGCTTGTAAAGGTGGTTTGAATTAAAAAGAGCTTGTGAGATTAGAGCTTGAATTAAAGGGAGAGCTTGTGAGCTTCCCCTTGGGCCCTGAGTTCCCTGGGAGGGAGAGGGTGGCCACGAGCTCTGTGGTTCTGAGGGGGGACGGCTACACTCACAGAGGTGTATGCTATTTGACCAAGCTGTCTTCTCTCCCACTCACAATCACGGAGGCAGTTAATGTAAACCACACTCAGTGTGGGCTTCGTCTCCATCTCCAGCTTAAGCCTTAAGTCCCCTGTAGAGAAAGAACAGCAAGAGGGTGACTGAGGGCCAGCTCGGTACGCTGAACTGACTCAGTTCCCTCTGGACTCCCACCTGTTGATTCCCAGGCTGTTGGAGTACTGACAGTATGCCTGGGCATCTCATGCTGTCCATGCTGAGAAAAGGCTTGGTGTCTGGTGGGGGCGACTTTTCATCCAGTGGCCATCTGGCTGTCTTGCTGCCTCTGGCTGAATATCTTTTGTCCCACTTCCCTTGAAAGGGGCTCAGCGGGATGAGCAGGATGGCTGACTGAATGAATGTGTTGGGTCTGTGTGAGGCACACATTGTGCTGCTGTCAAGGGCACCCCAACTTGGCAGAGCTGTGTTCAGAGAGGGTGGGTAGGGATTCGAGGATTCTGTGCTGGAGGAAGACAGCAGGCTCAGACCTTGGGGGCTGAAGCCGGGAAGTGACTGCCCTTGCTAGATGACTTGGTTCACTCTCAAGTGCTCCTCTGAGCTCAGATCCATCTGTCTGCCTGTTCCACACTGGCACTCAGTTGGTGGCTTTGGCAACTGAGAGGCTGGTGGGCGGGCACGTGGGTGGAGGGGACATCAGTCCTTCGCCACACCCCCAGCTGGTTCCAGGCACTCAAGACAACAGTGGCGTGCTCTAGACACGCTTGTACCCAGCTTGGAGGGCCTTGGTTGGCCTATCGTGCCTGAGTACTCTGGACCTTCATGGCAGCCAGCCCAGCCACTATCTCAGGCCCTGCACTGCCCATCTAGCTTGCTATCTTGGAAGATCTATCCGGTCGACAGGAAGTAGGCCTGGGGAGATGCCAGGGGCCTTCAGTCTCCATTCCATATCTCTGAAGCTGAGGGCACTGACTGAGGTCTCACAGCTGTCCCGGTGCCTTCTCAGATGAACATCTCAGCACTGTGCTGGGTCTTGCTACACATTGCATGCCTGTCCTCTCTCTCAGTTGATTCCCATGCCTGAGGACTGCTGTGAAGAATGATCCGTCATGGCCAGATGCTATACTTACTGACCAGTCCTGGGGCTGGCTTGTGTGGTCTCAGCCTTTCTCTGCCCCACCACAAAGGCAGTGTGTGGTGTGTGAGCCCAGCACTTCCTGTCCAAGCAGGTCCAGCGCTTCCTGTCCACTCATGGGCACCATTGTCTGTGCCTTGCAGCAGGCCCGTGGGAGAGGAGACCCATTTCCTGGGAGGAAGACCCACCGGAGAGGAAGTAACAGGAAGGAGTGGGTCTGGGCAGGGTGCTGGCTCTATGCTCCCATCTCTTGGCAGCCATCATAGTGTAACACCCTGGGAGGGGACAGAATTGCCACCATCCTGTTGACAGATCCGCCCCTGGCTGTTTCCATTGCTTGCAGCTGTTCCCTGGGCCCAGCCCCTGCTGAGGCTGATGCTAATAGGGAGAGTGTTGGCCAAAGGGCAGGGAAGGAGAACAGCCTTCACTGTGAGCCTGGGCCACAGGGCTCTATGTATTTGACAGTCGCATGCCCCAACAGGGGAGATGCTGCTGCAACCCCCAGTTAGCAGAAAGGAAGACTGAGGCCCAAGGAAATGAAGTGATATTCCAGGCTATGCTCCCTGTGCTCCATATGCTCTACTGTATGTTATTATGTTGTCTCTGAATTGTTTAATTGCTGAGGAAGGAGCAAGAGGGAGAGATGCCATGTACCGGAAGAAGGAGTAATAGGTCCAGACCCTTCTCCAGTAAGCTAAGACCACATGGAAATACATAGATTGGTTGTTATGGGTTAATAATTAAGACAGAGGTAGCCAATAAGAAGTCCTAGACATTGGCCAACAGTTTAATACTTAATATGTCTGTGTGCTTATTTGGGGTTGAAGCATTGGCAGGACGAGGCTGGAAAGAAAAACTCCAGTTACACCCTACAGTGGGCAGAAGTGGGGCTCGGTGATGAGGCAGGAGAATAGACAATAGCGGAGGAGGAAGTGCCAGAAATCAACAGGAAAGGTAGTAGAGAAAATACTCAACCCTCCCTCTACTGGGGCTGTGTCAGCCAAGGGAGCACGCTCAGAAAGCCCGTGTCTATATGAACTTGGGAGAAGTGAGTACTGTGTCAATGCCCATCAAAGTCACCAGATGAGGGGATCACAGACCCTGGCTGGAAACCCACCCCTCCATCAGCCTGGGAGCAGGCAGCTGCGAGACAATGTTTACTGAAAACACGTTTACTGAAAACAATTCAGTGCCATAGGCTCCTGATAAGAAACACCATGACTTTGATCTTCCTGATGGCTAGCTACTCCCTGCTGTTCCAGATTCTGGTGCCAGAGATTTAACCACCAGCCAGGAGGGAGGAGAGGAGTGTGAGAGGGCTGTTGGAGATTTGTGCATGTATGGATGGCAGAAGCTTTTTCTGAAGGGAAGCACTTTTCTTGGGAAGTTCTCCTAAGCCGATTTGGGGGAGCATAAAGTTTCCTTTTCACAACCGACTGGTCTCTGTGTCATCTATCCGACCACCTCGCCACATTCTCGGATACAGGCTGTGCAGGAGGCGCGGCAACCAGGGACCTTATTTCGCCCCTTTCTTGCTCTCTTGGAGCCGGGTCACAGGTGCAGTATGACAGCCCCAAGCCCCTTTGTGTCACCCCCTTAATGAACTTTCCCCTTTGCTGTCTATACAGTTCTGCATAAGACAAGAACTCAGTTTGCACCCTCCAAACTCAGCCCCCATCCACATGCCTCCACAGGAAGCCAGCCCACTGCCCGGGCTTCCACACTAGCGGGTCCAGCGGTTCTCAACCTCCCTAATGCTGCAACCCTCTAATATATTCCTCATGTTGTGGTGACCCCAACCATAAAAATTATTTCATTGCTACCTTGAAACTGCAATTCTGCTACTGCTATGAATCGCAATGTAAATATCTGATATACGGGATATGTGACCCCTGTGAAAAGGTTGTCCCACCTCCCCAGGGGTTGTGACCCACAGGTTGAGAAATGCTATCCTGCCCTACCCAGACTTGTATCCCTGGGTACATCTCCTTCCACTTGGTTTTCCATTTGTGAACCAGGAAAACAAACAATAGATCTCACTCTTAGAGCTGTTACCCAAGATCCAGCTGGTGCGGAGCCATGCCTGGTGGCTGATAAACACTCAGTAAATAGCATCAGGGGTAGGTAGAAAATGTATACCCAAACACAAAGCCCTCTGTGCCTCTCATCATAAGTGTGTCAGCCCCTACTATGGTGGGCCTAATATAGTTGAAGGCATTGATTACCCAGACATCTCCTTCTGTAGCTTGCGGGACCATAAACATTGGTTTGCCTACCCCAGAGTAGTAGAAAGGGGGCCAGTGGGACAGTGGAGAGGTCACAGATCTGACTTTGCCAGGGCTTCTGGTTGGACCAGGACTCTGGGGGCCTCTGAGGCAGGAGGTAGGAGTTGGGGTTCACAGCCTGGCATCCCAGTGCCTCTTGGTTCTGAGTTATCTCCAGTTCTCTGTAGTTCTGGTCTGGATCTCAGCTGGTCACATCACCCAGTCTTGGCTCCTTGGGTCTATATTTTAGAGGTTGCCTAGGGCTGGTTTACTGTGATTAATGTGTGCTCAGTGGGGGGCTCATCCCCTCAGGCTTCCAGACAGGGGCTGGAGAGCTGATCATTTTCCTCCCAGCAGGCTTCCTGGGGTGTATGGTCCTGCAGCTGTGAGTCCTGCCTCTCAGCATCCTCTGCCAGGACTTCAGAGCATTGCCATGTTCCACCCACTGGTGGACTGTGTCCCCAGACTCCTAACTCCCTCTCCCACAGGCTCATATATTTGAATGCTAGCTTTCCCACTTGGTGGAACTGCTTGGGAAGGATTAGGAGGTGTGGCATTGTTACAGGAGGTGTGTCACTGGGGGTGGCTTTGAGGTTTCAAAGGTGCCATTCCTAGTGTCTCTTTCTCTCTGCCTCAAAGTTGTATCTCAAGACATGAGCTTCCAGCGACTGCCTCAATGCCATGCCTGCTTGCCCTCTGCCATGGTATCCACCACGATGGTCATGGACTCACTCTGGAGCTGTGAGCCCATCTAACGCTTTCCTCAGTAAGTTCCCTTGTTCACAGTGTTTTGTCACAGCAACAGAATAATAACCAAGACAAGAGGAAATTTTACAGATGGCACTGTCCTCTTGACACCTCTAAAGATCCTGTCTTGGGAATTTGCCTTTCTCAAGAGAGGCTCTCTGGGCTGGACTCAACAAAAAAAGCCTGTGCCCTGGCCAGGCCTCAGGGAGGCAGGCTGGCCTCCACCAATCCTTAGGAAATACTGGTTCCTTTCTTCTGGAAGCCTCCATCTACCCAGGGCAAGCTTCTTTCTATGGGGAAGCTGGAAGAACTGGTCACCAGGGAGCATCCCATGAAGCCAGTGCCCAAAGTCACATGGCTGCTGAGCCGATCACACGTATGCATAAGGGGCAACACGGAATGAAGAGTCCCAGGAGCTGGGGTGTGGATGGGTGGGGTGGCTCTGAGGACAAGAATGTTTTTTGAATAAGCATTAAGATCTGAACTGGATCCCAGAATCCACATAAAAAGTCAGGTGTGGGGCTGGAGAGAAGGCTCAACAGTTGAGAACTTACTACTCTTGCAAAGGACCTATCTCCATTTACTTAAGGTCCTAATGCCTGCATCAGGTGGCTCACAACTAGCTGGAGTTGCAGTTCTTGGGGGAACAGGTGCTCTCTGACTCTGTGGACACCCACATGCAGCTGGTGTACATAAACTCATCCAGGGGGCACATCAAAATTAATTAAATAAGCAAACTTTCAAAAAAATGGCAGGCATATGAGAACCAATTTATTTTTTCTGTCAAAGGTGGCTTGCCCACCAAGAGACAATATTCCATAAACCCCTGCATTTTGCCCAAGCCCTGAACATTTCTGAGACTTGACTCTGTCACAACCTTTCCTTTCTTGTGTCAGATGGTGAGGTACAGCCCTCACCAGGGGGTAAGAATCAAAACGAAGAGGCCTTCCTGCCCTAGAGTATGCTTGCTAGCTGAATTCAAAGGGATGGATAGTGAGCTCCAGGAATTTGCTGAGAAATCTGGGCCCCATCCCCCCCAGTCAATAAAGTAACTCAGTATGCGCTATCTGCCCAATGCAAGAAGTAAAGTCATAAAAACTCTTAGAAGAAAACTATGTGATAAATTGTGCCTGGCATTAGTGAATGACTCCCTAACTGGGGCACTAAGAACAAGGCAGTGAAAGAAAAGCAGATCAAATAGAATGCTGGGATCAAAGCCTTTTGTCCTTCAGAGGTCACCCTCCCGACAGTGAAACCTACAGAGAGGGAGACGGATGTGCAGACAGCTGATGTGAGTCGCACATCCAAGGAGGGAGATCAAGGACTCTTACAACTAAACAACACGGGAGCAGAGGATGTGGATTGACCCCTCCCAGGGGAGATACTGATGTGGCCAAGAGCCTCCTGCAGGGGGCACAGTTCAAACCTGAAAAGAGATGCCACCTCCCGGCACCCCGATGGCTGGCTAGACTAAAAAGACCTGGGCTTTAGGAACAAGTATTGGCAAGAACTTGGTGCAGCTGAGTCCTTCAGACACAATGGGAAGCATAAAATGAGCCATGTTGGAGTCTCACCATATCCCAGTGTTTGGGATTAGTGAGGCAGGAGGATTGCTTTGAGTTAATGATAGCCTGGGTTACAGAATGAGACCTTGTCTCAAAAGCACTAAACCAAATGAAACAATAACACACACACACACACAAATAAACTCCACCCAAATCTGCCCCCCTCAAACTGTACAGCAACCGTGAAAGCTTGGAAGACTGAACCCCATTTACTCAGCAATCCATTTACTTCCAGAGGAGAAGGTAGAAACTGTGGTCACACAGGAACCCATTCACAGGTGCTCACAGCAGCACAATTCAAGAGTGCCACAAGATGGGAGTGACCCAGCACCCTTCACAGACAAGAGATCCATGAACAAGGGAAATACATATGGTGGGATACGGCTTCATACTAAAATATAATGAAGTGCTGACACATGGTATACCACGTATGAACTATGAGACCATTAATGAAAGAAGTTGGTCACAATTCATATGATTCCGGTTGTTTGAAATACCCAGAGTAGGGAAAGCAGAGGGAAGTTGAATGTGTGATCATGGCCACAAGGTTTCTTTGGGGAGTGATGGAAACATTCTGGAACTGTCTGTGGTGGTGGCTGCAGGGCCCTGGATGTAAATGGGACCCCTTAAGTGAATGGTGGTGTGTGTCACCACTCAATAGAACCGTTGCATGGAACAGTAGGGTGGGTGGCAGTGAGCACCAGCCACAATGAAAGCTGCGTAGAACACTCCGGAAGACAGACGCGCCAGGGGCCACACACCAGCACCACTCTTGGGTGCTCCAGGTGTGGAGCATCGCACTTTGGCCTGGGGGTCCAAAGGGTCACTCGGTCTGCCATCCTCTAGAGAGAGGGGGACCCCGGAGAGGAGGATTGCTTCTGTTTGTTTGTGCCAGAGTCTCTCGTAACCCAGGCTGGCCTCCAGTCCATTGCGTAGTTGAGGATGACCTTGAGTTTCTCAGGTTCCTGAGTGCTGGGATTATAAGAGGGACTATGTAGCACTGGGGATGGAACCCGGTGCTTTGTCTATGTCAGGCAAATACTCTACCCACTGAGCAGGCTCCCCAAGACAACTCTGCAGGACCTGTTTGTCTGAGTTCCCACTCCTCGGTGAGCTGCCTTCAGAGCGGATGGTGTGGTGGTTGCATAGGAGTACTTTCCACAGGCTCGTAGATTTGAAAGCTTGGTCACCAGGGAATGGCACTACTTGAAAGGATTAGGAGGTGTGGCCTTCTTGGAAGAAGGGTGTCCCCTGGGGGTGGGCTTTGAGGTTTCAAAAGCCCAAGTCAGGGGCAGTGGCTCTCTCTTCCTTCTGCCTGTGGATCCAGATATAGAACTCTCAGCTACTTCTCCAGCACCATGTCTGCCTGCATGGGGTCAGGGTTCCCTGCCGTGATGACAACGGACTAAACCTCTGAACTGTAGCCAGTCCCAGTTAAATGCTCCCCTTTAGAAGAGTCGCTGTAGTCATGGTGTCACTTCACAGCAATAGAACATCAACCAAGACAGGTGCTTAGTTATGACATAGGATAGGTCTTTGCCTCCCACTCCCATTTCCTGATAGGGAGCCCAGGCAAGTGACACCACCTTTCAGTTTCCCTCTGAGAGAGGGAAAGTGACAGGACTGCCTCTTTGAGTGCTTGAGTGTTGTCAAGAGACCATGTGAACAGCTGAGCTTGGTATGTGAGGGCTTACACAATGATGGGCGACCATGTCTCTAGGAACACTGAGCAGTGGCAGCCTTCTCCCTCCTCCTCCATTACTGTTGTGGTTTGAAATTATTCCCACAAACATATGTTGAAGTCCCAACCCCTGGTCCCTGAGAGTGTGTCCTTATTGGCGTAATGGTTTAGATGAGAGTATCCTGGACCAGGGTGGGTCTTAATGACTAGTGTCCCCAGAAGGAGAAAGTGTAGGGACTGGGGATGTGACTCTGTAAGCAGAGTGCTTGCCCAGTGTGCACAAACTCCTGGGTTAGGTCCCCAACACGTGGTGGCACATGCCGGCAAACCCTCACAATCCCGGGGTAGACACAGGAATATCAGAAGTTCAAGGCCATCCTTAGTTTCAAGGCAGCCTGAGCTACATGAGAGGCAGTCTCAAAATAAAATATAACAAAATAAAATAAAATCAGAAAGAAAGAAAAGTAGACAGGGTGGCACAACCCCCGTGGAAAGAAATACCACGTGATGCAGAGACGGATTCACGTGAAGGAGGATTGGGTCATGGAGCAGAGCAGTGAAGGCTGCGACAGTCACCAGCAGTCAGTCACTGTGGCCACAGTCTACGTGTTCATGGTCACAAGCTCCAGGCAGGCCTGGGAAATGAACACACTTTGGAAGGTTCATGAGGGGACCTCAAGTTGTGTCATCTCTGTTGGAAGCCAGGTCCCCGGGATGAGGACTTTGCCTTGCTCTCCATTGGACTCCTGGCCTGGAGCAGGGCTGGGGCTGGGGGCTGCTGAGTAAGGAGGTCTTGAGTAGCCCTCGTACCTTCTCCAAATGCCACCTTTTCCAGGGGGCCCTGCTCAAAACGAACCCACCACTCTCTGCCGGTCCCTGATCACTTTGGCACTTTTGGGCACACTGTGTGACAGTGTGGCACAGGCTCAGAACCCACTTTACAATCTGCACCCGAAGTGCATGACGCTTTTGTCTGCCTTGTTCCAGAGCACAGAATGGTACCCAGAATGTGTCACAGGCATGTCCAATCTTTTGACCTTGCCATATTATGTTGTCATTGGATATGTTGGCATCTACAAACCACAAAATACAACTCATAAGGTTTCAAGTAAGTTCCAGATTTTGGTGGGTCACATCCATAACGATCAGGAGCCACACACCCTGCCTGTGGGCTGAGGGTTGGACATGCTTGCTAGCTGCTCAATAAACACTTGCCAGATGAAGATTGAACGAGAGAGTGACCCGAGGTAGACGTGGGAGTCACTTTCTGATCTATTTGGACAAGAAAGATGTTCTGGGCTTACTCGGCTGATGGTATGCCTGCACGGAATGTCAGAAACCCTGGGTTCCATCCCCAGCTCCTTGTGGTGCATGCCTGTAATCCCAGCACTTGGGAGACGGAGGCAGGAAGATTACAAGTTCAAGAGACTGCAGAGATGGCTCGGTGGTTAAGAGCACTGGCTGCTCTTGAGGAGAATCCAGGTTTAATTCCCAGCACCCACACTACAGTGACAACTATCTGTAACTCCAGGTCTAGGGGATATTACACCCTCTTCAGTCTTCTGAAGACATTTCATGCACATGATGCACAGACACATACGCAGACAAAACTTATACACATAAAATAAAAGCGAATGCATTTGTAAAAGAGAAATTCAAGGTCACTGCTAGTTACACAATGACTTTGAGGTCAGCCTGAGCTACACGAGACCCTGTCTCTAAAACAAGACATTATGTATTATTAACTATTAAATAATGTTTTTACTGGAAAAGAAGTTGAATGACATGGACCACCAGTGTCAGAAGTAGACACTAACTTAATTGGAGTTCATCACCTGGTCTGCAGGACTCCAAGTCCAGCGCTCTGTTAGGAGGGGCTGAGTGAAAAAGGTTGTTCTGGGCGGCAGATGGGGGTGAGGGAATGGGAATGGAGGCAGTGTGGATGTTTCCTCTCCCTCCTCCAGACCCTTATGTTGTGGAGTAATCCTCCTGTACAGTGTGAATATGTATCATTCTCACTGGATACACAGAGGACAGGTAAAGCCATGAGTCACTCGGCAATACACAGATTAATAGAAATGGGTTAATGTAAGTTGTAAGAGCTAGTTAGTGATAAGCCTGAGCTATCAGCTGAGCATTTGTAATTAATATAAGCCTCTGTGTGGTTACCTGGGACTGGCAACTGGGAAAGAACTCTACCTACACCCCTATGTTCTCACCTGGGTACCACAATGCCATATGACTTTAACAGAATCCAGTGCCAGATGCTCCTGCCTGGGCTCTGTGAGTGAGGCCTATGTCCTATACCCCAGGATGATGGGTATTTGGGTTACAGACAACCTATGACAAAGGTAGGGATATCCCTTGGGAGTCTGGATGGAGTTAGGGCTGCTAACTGCAGACAATACAGGCCAGATAGGACCTCCTAGACGTAGACTCTGTCACTCACACGGCAGGCCTCTTAACTCTCAGGGCCTCTTGTTCCCTGCTCTGTAAAACAAGGACAACTATATCTGTAAGAGCCCTTGCAGGGTCACGTGATCAGCACTGGCATGTGCACTGAGCTGAGACCAGCACCAGCAAGATGCCATGACCTGTGGCTGAGGTGCTGCCCCTGGCCCCTCAGAAGGAAGACTTCAGCCTCGGCGGGGGTGAAGAGCCCAGGCCTCATTATGTTTAATTGCTTGTAACTCAAGCCCCTTAACACTCTCACCCCCACGACCTGCACCTCCAGGAAGCAGCTTTACCATCCTCCCGTGACTGTATGTAACATATTCCCAGAGCCCAGCACGCAGCTCTCAAATTGGCTCACGATTTGTCGGCAGCCTGGATAAAAACATTTTAATGGCTGTGTGCAGCACACAGCCCGAGTGTCGCTCCCGGGCCTCCCAAATGCCTTTTCCTAGCACATAGCAGGATATGATAGGCATGAAATTACAGCCAGTCTTTCAGTTTCATCTCCACCCAGAGGCCTCTGCGAGCAGCTGCGGTGGACTGACGGTGTGCAATGACTTTGATGGAGGTGGCCTGAGCCCCGTCCACAGCCTCAGCCCTTCTCCTCCCTACCCCAGGAGGCTCTCTGTACTCCAAAATCTGGGGTTCCATCCTGCCTCGCTGTTTGTTAGCTGTCACATAAGGAGGACCCGGGCATTGAATGACCTCAACTCAATTGGAGGGTCTCTGAGACACGGAGAAAGGATCTGGGCGGGGTCACAGATAAGCCTAGATTGTGAGGGCCTGTGATTTTGGAAACTGGCCTTGACACAGACATATTTGAAGAAAGTTGTGGAGTTGCGGGAAGCATAATTAAAAACAAACAAACAAACAAACAAAACCTCTCAGGGCTGGGGAGATGGCTCAGTGGTTGAAGAGCTTGTGGTGCAAGCATGAAAACTGGAGTTCAAATCCCCCAAATCCATGTAAATGCTGGGCAGGTGTGGTGGCCACCTAGAATTCTCCAGGACAAGCTGGGGAGACAGACCAGTAATATCAGCAAGCTCTGAGTTTGATTAGAGACCTTGCCTCCGTGTATAGAATGGAGGATCAATTGAGGATGACACACAATATCCATGCAGGTTCTTCCATGAACATGCACTCATCACACATGCAAACATGTATACACACACATGAACATGGAAAAGTAAAGCTAAAATCTCTTTGAGCTGGACAGATGGCTCAGTAGCTAAGAGAACCTGCCGTGCAAACGTGAGGACTGGAGTTCAGATCCTAGCACCTCTGTAAAAACCGGATAAGCTCTGAGCGTGCCCAGCACAGAGGGCAGAGAGAGCAGGACTTCCGGGGCCTGCTGGCTACCGGTCTAGCTGCAAACTCAAGTTTCCAGTTCATAGAGCGACCCTGCCACTGGGCCAAGGGCGATAGAAGACACCTGACACCTTCCTTGGGCTCTGTGTACATACGCGTGCAAGGACACCCAACACCCACATGCCCATATATCATCATACTCTTCCCAATTTGTATTGACAGTTGCTGAGTCACTGGGTGCAGACCCCACAGAAAGGAAGGGATGTTGACATAGTGACCTCTGTGGATGGGTGGCATGCAGTGTCACTGAAGGGGAGACTTCTGCAGGTGGCATGGCCAGCATGGGTGGCTGCTGCCCTTCTCAAGGCTGCAGTGGATCCTGGCTCCTCCAGGATGAGGTGCAAAGACAGGTAGGTGGTCTCCAGAGAGGAGACCCTGGGAAGCCAGACAGGCAGAGCACCCCCACTGTCCCTGCCATTCCCAGAAGCACACCAGCCTTCTAGAACCTTCACTCCTCAGATTACTCATGAACGCTGTGGTCTAAGAGAGAGGCATCTACAAAATGTTCCTCAGAAGGCCGGGCATGTAGCTCAGTGGGTTGAGTGCTCGCTTTGCAATCATGAGGCCCTGGGTTCAATCCCTGGCACCTCATAAACCGAGAGTGGTATCTCACATCTGTAATCCCAACACTGGGGAGGCAGAAGAGGGGGCTTGGAAATTCAAAGTTGCCCTTGACTAGATAGAGTTTGAGGCTAGCCTGGGCTACAAAACAAAAACAAACAAACAAACAAACAAACCAAAGTGGACTTAGTCATAGCCTTTCCTCCCTGGTTAGTTGTGAGGATGGAGTGGCACCGTGCATGGACATGTGCTAGCACCTAGCTATGCACCCAGTGGCCATTGAGGGACTTGGCTCCTCTGAGTCCCTTCCTCCTAATTAATACGCTCTCCTTCACACACCCTCTTCATCCATCGCCCTCCTCTACTTTCCTTCCAGTATCTGACACAGTCACCTGCCATCTTAGAGCTTCATCTGCACATATATCGTATGCCTGGCTCGTTCCCTGCCCTGCAAACCCACCAAGGACCGGAACTTTGTTCTGTTCAAAGTTTGTCCCTGTTTCTGGGCCCAGAGCACATGCCCTGGATGATCCATCAGCATTTGATGAGTAAATAAGGGGATCTGTCTCTCTCGTCGGACTGGGAGCCCCTTCATGGTGCAGGCTGAGCTGCGTTTCTTCCCTGGGGTGGCCAATGCAGGGCTGAGCACTGAGCATGCTCTGTCAGAGGAGCTGGCCAGTCTGCCCGGCAACGCCACCTCCTCTCCAGGCTACTGTGGTGGGATCAATGCTGCTCTGGAGGGCTGGCCTTTGGAGGTTTTCAATTTCCCCAGATCGAGGACTTTCCACGGGCCTTTGTGCTCTCATTGATTGGCAGAGTATAGCAGGATTTGTTGCCCTGACAAATATTATTTGATAAGAAAAACAGAGACACAGAGGCTGGGCCAAGGCCAAGCCCCAACATTCCTGCAGAGGAGTGGCCACAGGATGGCAGTTCCTCTGGCAAGAGCATCGTGCTGGTGGAGCTTCCCAAGACCTCTCAGAGCAAGGCCTTTGCATTTCCAGTGGGGAAACCAAGGCTGGGTGAGGGTTGATTCAGCCAATGATACATCTGCTGGACGTAGATACGAGTATTGCCGTCCCGTGTCACAGACGCACAGATGGAGGCACAGAGTCAGGGTGAGAACCCAGGAGTCCCCACATTCAGCCCAGAATGTCTTCTGACTTCCTAGCCTTTCCACACCCCCAGAAAAGCCCTGGGAGGAGCACAGGGGGCGTATATCTGGAGCATATCACAGCTGAGGTGCTGGGTTCCCTCCCTGGAGGCTCCTGGGCAGTTATCCTCTGTAGCAGATTCTCAGAGCACATGCTTCAGGGCCTTGGCCTCTGCTGGGAAAGCAGCTGCAATGGCTGCAGACTCAAGGCCTTCCTCCACTAGCCGGGCCATGCCACGGGACCTATAGCTGCGTGGCTCAAGAGAGCGACATCCCTTGCCAACCTTCTACAAACATGGCTCGGGGACTGCGACAGCCTGCTGTCTCTGGATATCAATCATTCTTCCCTCGGTGACTCCTTTGTCCAATCAACAAGCAGCCTGTCACAGACCTAGAATATGGGGATCAGGGACAAGGCATAGACTCTAGGTTCCTACAGCTTGGGACTGGGAAGTGAATGGGTCCCTAACACGAGGCTTTGGGGGCCAGGTTCCACAGCCACAGCCTTGCCACAGTCTGGCCTTTTCCTTCTCTCGCCAAGGGTGGTAGATGGGAGAGGGTCCTACATGAGCCACCGGGATTTGACCCCATGTCCCAGGACAGTTTCTGTGAGCCTGCTTGCGTGTGCATGCATCCATCCATGTCCCTCATTCCCGGAACACTGACTCACCCATGACATTGAGGAAGATGTTGCCTGAGGCGAGGACCACTTTCTCCCTGGTGGCTCTGTCGTAGATACCCACATGGCACTCATAGGGACCATTATCTGAGATCCGGACCTCAGGTAGCCTGCGGGGAAGCAGATGAAAGGGTAAGGCTGGTGTTGGAAGGGTGAGTAGGCAGTGTTCCAGGAGGCCAACCCCGGTACACACTTGTCCGGGTCCACTCATCAACTC